>NC_064811.1:147476791-147575247 GCF_023721935.1 Panthera uncia
ATATATATATATATATATATATTCGATATCTACCTTCTTGGTAAATGGCTCATTAGGGCACTACTACTAGAAGTCAGGGAAGGCAGAACCTGACTTTAGGTATTTTAAGTGGCATTTCATGTTTTCTTTCAGTTCAGAGGGTTAAACAGGTAAGTGGTTTCACATGTCGGTCCTTCCTAAAAATTGAGGACAAAAATGATGAGCTAGACGCTTTTTCAGGGGTGGAAAAAAACCCGAGTTCGAATACGCGATCTCTGGAGACACAGCCCCGCGGTAAGTGGAACCTTCTGACGACGGGGCCCTGCGAGTCAGCAGCTGGGTTCTGTCACCCTGACTGGGGCGGCCTTGTTAGTGTAGCATGACCTCTGGAGCACTCGCACAGATAATACCGGCACCTCTCTCCACTCTAATCTCCTCCCCGTCTGAGCAATTCAGCAGGAGATAGGGGCATTAAGGCCATATTATTCCAAACAACATTTAGCTGAATGGTAGCTGAAGATTGTGACAGCCGAAGACAAATTCTCCCAGTCAAATACTTTCCTTCCCAGAAAAGTTTCCTGTTTTAGTACTTTTGCGACACAAGAATGTCATTAAAATGGAACCCAAATGGAAATCCCACACCATCCTTAGCTGAACCTAGGGAAGCTTCGATTTCAGACAGAAATTTCTGGAAGCCTCTTGTGCTACCAGGGGCTATGATGAACACCACCGAATGTCCGGATAAAGACTCATTCATTCATATATTTGCATACTTTGTTGGTGTTATGCTCTATCTCTAGATATGTGCCGATAGCCTTTTTGTGCATTGCATATTTAAATACTTGGTGGCCTGCAGCCATTCTTCCTCAGATGAGACACTGTTAGGAGCACATAACCTGGGTTGAAACTCTAAATATGAGTGGTAAAAGTGCTGCTTTTCATGTTAGTGGTACAACCCGTGTGTTTTCTCACAGTCCAAGTCGGCAAAAGTAAAAGCTTTTAAGTTCTTATACCTAATTTTTTTGTTTGTTTCTTTTACTTTTTTTTTTAAATGTTTATTTTTGAGAGAGAGAGAGAAAGAGAGAGGCAGAGAGCGTGAGCAGGGGAAGGGCAGAGAGAGAGAGAGGGAGACAGAGAATCTGAAGCAGGTTCTATGCTGTCAGCACAAAGCCTGATGCAGGGCTCGAATCCACGAGCCATGAGATCAGACCTGAGCCAAAGTCGGACACTCAACCATCTGAGTCACCCAGGCACCCCTCTTATAGCTAATTTTTAGGGCTATAATTGTACCCTAACATTGGAGCTAAACAAATCAATATTTAATGTAGAGGAGAATTAAGAACGCTCCCTGCAGCTGCTTTTTCTATTTCTGTTGTTTCTCCTTTCAAAATATACAGCAATAGGGTTTTGCTGTGATGTTCTAATAATCCAATTTGGGTTTTAAATTTGGGCAATAGGACTTATGGGAAAAAATAAACTATCTCTCCGGTAATCTGCAATGCCTGGTGTTCTGAAATAAGATCAGATAGTGATCAGAGATGATTCTTTCCTGTGACAGGGCACTGTGTTTTGGGAAAGGCTGATTATTCTTTTAGTTTTGTCTGTGCAAAATACAACCCGGCTAGTATGCTAAAATTTGCTTGAATGCTAGAGCCAGGGTCCTTCACACCTTTGAGGCTCACAATAGTTATTAATTGTGAATGATGCTAATTATTTAAAGAATCTCCTTTCAGAAATGCTTGCATATTACAGAAGAGGTTAATATACCAACAAAGAGCTTTTTCTGTATCATTCTTTTAAACAGCATCATTCTTATAACCAGGCTTGTTCAATAATAAGGAGTAGATTTCCTGGACTGAATAGCATATTATATATCATTGGAATTCATGCTTATTCTGAGAAAAAAATATATTTCCCACATGTCATCTGAAACGGATTTGTTTGACCTTATCCTGTTGGTCAAAGAAAGTAAGCTCACTAGTGTGTGTGCGTGTGTGTGTGTGTGTGTGTGTGTGTGTGTGTGTATGAAAGGCAGGGCAGTAGAGGTGGTCATTCACTCTTGTACACTATAGTAATTCATTTGTTGAATGTGCCCTACATATCTTAAAAAGTTATGAAACATGGTCAATTAATCCATTCTCGCTGGAATGATTTGCTCAGTTTATTAATGACTATATCTTTATGTCCTTTTGTCACAAAAAAGGGAGACATTCTCACTGTTTCATCCTAATTAGAAGTGTATCATTTTACATTTGGAATTGGTCATTTTCAAGTTAATCTCTTTATTTTACTGAGCCAGAAACCGAATCAAAGAAGTTAAATGATTCCTTTAAGTTCACCTAACTGGTTATCATGGGAGCTCATGATACATCCAGGTCTGCTGAGTGAGTCTGCCTTTTCTACCTCAAACTCCTATGCTTGCTAATTTTAAGCTATTTGTTGTAAGTCATCAGATAAATGGGGAGATAGAAACAGAACATCATTCTATAGTTAAAACGTATCCAAAGAAAATTACAAAATGAGCCAGATTTTTAAAAACAAGCAAATCAAGCAATCTGTGTGGGGCACTGAGCTATATTGATCACTGGAATGAATCATAAAATGATGCCAGGAAACTAGGGTTTCTGCAGAACGCTTCGTACGTAACTCATAAACAGTAACAGGGTCCTACTCTTGGTAAAAATAAAAACATTCTTTGCCCATACGAACTTCTCTGAGTATTTTATTTTGGCTGTGATTCACAGTTGTCAGGGAGTGCCAGGGGCAGTGTGCCGACATCCAGAAACAAGTAATACAAGGCTCTACTGAAAGCTGACTTATGACATTGTTGAAAGAATCAGTTAAATTTTAAGTTGCTTAATATAATTCCTGAGAAACTGTCTATTTCAGAACACTGAAAATGCAAATGGAAGAATGAAAATGCAGGTGAATGAGAAGGTTTTACACACATGGAAGCCGTGGAAAAACAAACATTTATGTTATTTAGAACTAAACGTTGTAATTATATCTATGCAAGGCATGGCTTCCTGTAGTGAGTAATGAAGAAACTTAAAAGATAATTTCCAGAATAGTAAAATGTTATATTTTTATTGGCTAGGAAAACTTTATGTATGATAGAAACAGCAACACATAGCAAAACATGCTTAGAAATAAATTCAACAAGAAATATTCTAATCCTAGAGAAAACCATAAAATACTATTGGAAACAAAATATTCTTTTTTAAATTTTTTAATGTTTATTTATTTTTAAGAAAGACAGAGACAGAGCATGAGTGGGGCAGAGGCAGAGAGAGAGGGAGACACAGAATCTGAAGCAGGCTCCAGGCTCTGAGCTGTCAGCACAGAACTGAACACAGAGCCCGAACTCATGAAACTGTGAGGTCATGACCTGAGCTCAATCAGACGCTCAACTGACATCCCTGAAAGCAAAATATTCTTTTTTTTAAAATATTTTTAATGTTTATTTATTTTTGAGAGAAACGGAGACAGAATGCGAGTGGGTTAGGGGCAGAGAGAGAGGGAGCCACAGAATCCAAAACAGGCTCCAGGCTCTGAGCTGTCAGCACACAGCCCGAAGTGGGGCTCGAACTCATGAGCCACGAGATCATGACCTGAGCCGAAGTCAGCCGCTCAAATGACTGAGCCACCCAGGTGCCCCTAAAGCAAAATATTCTTAAAGATATGAAAGACATTCCTTGTTCTAGGACTGTACATCTCAATATTAAGATGCCAATTCTTTATTAGTTAATTTATAAATTTGATGTGATCCTAATAAAAATACCAATGGCCTTTTTTTTTAAACAAAGCTAGATAGATTTGTATTTAGGTTAATGTGAAATAATAAATATGGAAGATTAGCTAGATACACTGAAGAGAAGAGGAAGGCCTACAAGATAATAGAACATATTACAAAGCACCTGTAACTGAAACAGTATGATATTAATGTGTGAACAGATATCCAATAGAATAGATAGAAAATCCAGAAATAATCTTGCTATACACAGAAATCCAATGTATTATAAAGGTGGCTCTCTAATCACTGAGGCAAAGTTTGTGGTTTTTTTTTAATAAATGTATTGGAACAACTGCATAGCCATTTGGAGAAAAATAAAATTAGATCCAATTTCTTGCATCATAGGCAAGACTAATCCCCAATCAATAAGAGAACTCCAAGTTCTCTTGGAGAACATACAGCACTAGATGAACAAGTAGGTAAATTCTTCTCTAACCTGAGTAAGAAGGATTTCTAATTATGAATAAAAGTCCAGATGCAGTAGAAAGGAATGTTAAGTTGCACTACATAAATTTTAAAAAATTATACAGCAAAAAACCAAAAACTGAAAAAAAACAAAGAAAAAAATCCAAACATCATGAACAACACTTGAAAAACAAATGATGAGCTGGAAAAAATATTTGCAAAAATATCACAGAGAAGGTTAATTTTCCTGGTATACAAAGAAATTATAAAATATGAGGAATCCAATAGAAGAAAAAATCCAACAACAGGAACAGATGAGTCACAACAAGAGATATAAAAATTACCTTTAAACATATAAAAAGATATCTACCTTCATTTGAGTTAGAGAAATTCAAACTAAATTACAGAGAAATACTATTTCCCAGCCATTAGGGTGGCAAAAACAAAAAACAAAGCTTGACAAAACACTCTTATGATGATGTTGAGAAACCGACATTTTCATACATTGTTGGTAGGAATGCAAAATGGCACAATTCTTCTAGAATGAAATTTGCCAACATCTAACAAAACTATTCATTTAATATTCTAGGAGTTTACCAAAAAGATATACCCTAGCTATATGAAGAAGAATAAAAAACAACGTATATACACACACATATACACACACATATATATGCAAGATTATTCACTACAGCAATTGTAATTACAAAAATATTATAAATTATCTAAATGTCTAAGTATAGGAGATAGTTTAATTAACCATATTATAAACATTCAATGCAGCATTATGCAGTTGTTTAAAAATCTTTACATAAAAAAACACACACATAAAGGGTAAACCAGCAAAAAAAAAAAAATGAACCTGATTATCTATAAGGTGTGGAGGAAAATGAGAGGGACCACAGAAAGAAGTGACACTTCTCTAAGTTTTTATAAATCTTGACTCTCTGAAAGCATGTTAATGTTGTTAGTAATTGAAGAATAAAATTAAATCAGCAAGGATGAGAAGGGAGTTTCTAATATTAAAGCAAATGGAAGTAAATAAGCTAGCTAGAATGTATTTCAAATGAGTAAATAATCACACTGAAGGAAGGAAGAGAACTAATCTAAGGGAGGTCTCCTGCTTATAGTAGAATATCAAGTGTTACCTGGTAAATATGGAGCTGATAATAGAGCTGGAAAATCATTATTTTGCAGCCAACATAGTAAAGGGTGGTTCGGGGAAAAAAAAATCATTCATGGCAGCTAAATCAAGACGGGGAATTTGATGAGGAGCAGGGCATTTGTGTGGACTTGAAAGTCTGTCCCGCAGATTGCTGTTACTTGCAAGGAAAAAAGTAATACCCATAACAGTGGAGAAACCAAAAAACACCCTGACGGGGTGATCAAAGTTAACAGCACCAGTAAGAGGCAGGTGGACATGATGCTCTGAGAAGGGCTATAACTTCTTCTGTGTAATATTTCAGGGAAGGCTACATATTCATAACTCCAGTCTAATCATGAAGACATAGTAGACAAATAAAAAATGAGGAGCCGTCTATGGGGCGCCTGGGTGGCTCAGCCAATTAATCATCCAACTCTTGATTTTGGCTCAGGACATGATCTCACAGTCTGTGAGATCGAGCCCCACGTTGGGATCTGCCCTGACAGAGCAGAGCCTGCTTGGGATTCTCTCTCTCCCTCTCTCTGCCCCTCCCTGCTCTTTCTCCCTCAAAATAAATAAATAAAGTTAAAAAAAAATAAGGAGCATTCAATTTTTTAAAATGCGAGCCTGTTCTTCAAAAATGTCAATGTCATTAAAAGGCAAAGAGAAGCTGAGGAAATCTTCCAGATCAAAAGAAGTTAAAGAAATGTGATGACTAATGTCATACAAGATCCTAGAGTGGGTCCTGTACTGAAGGAAAAATGATGCTAGATAGGACATTATTAGGTCAACTAATAGATTTGGAATACAAAAGAGGGATTCGACAAAATTCAAATGGGTTAAAGTCGATAAATGTATGTGATTATATAAATAAATATTCTTATTCCTAAGAACTATATCCTGAGGCATTCTGTATATGATTCTCTTTCTTGTGATTTTTCTTTCAGTTTGTTATTATTTCCAACTTAAAAATAAAAAAAAATAGCTTTAGAAATAATATCTCATTTTGAATATAAAGACATGAACATTTTAATTCACATAAAATTAACTTATTATCCGCCCCCCCCCCGCCCCCGCCCCGAGCAAATGTTGAACAAACAAATATGTAGCAAATGTTAGTTTGCGGGCTGGCAAGTGTAGCCTGCCTGGAGTCCATATTCATGACTTTTGAAGTAAGCTAAGTCTCTCTTGATATCGTTTGCATCTCTTGAAAATTAGACCCCAAAACCAACAGAAATGAACTTCTGGACTGATTCTGAGCCCTAAGAAAAATCTGCTTGAGTATCATAAAGAAAAGGTTAAAATCCCTGTAAAAAGCAAGAAAGTCACCTTGGAGCCTTTGATAGCCAGTAAGTGAAAACATACAGCGAGTTAGACCTGGTAGTTACAGTTTTAGGAGATCAGAGTCCAAAAAACTTCAGAGAAAAAAAAAATAGATTTGACCCCAAAGCATGAATTCCCGGAGGAGAATCCGAAATGTTTGAGAAGCTATGTAAGACTTCACAAATGCAATTTTTGGTGATGAAGAATAAAAAGAGAGACACAAATAAGAGAAGATTATAATATGTAGTCCTTTATGACCTCAAAAAAATTAATATAAGCATAAAGGTAAAGAGAAAAAAAAGACAACTGGGTGCTAGGAAAGGATGCGTGAACTAGGGTGGTGAGGACATGTAGAAATAATGTCAGGAAGACACCTGATGAAGCAAGGCTTGCTCATCTCTCCCCCCACAATGCTAAAGAAAACATAAGTTGTTCTGGGCAGTGATACTGAAGCAAAAAATAGAGGAATAAAGGACACTTGCTTCAGCCTGACTGGTCATGGATTAGACATTGCCCGAGCTGAATTTCACAAGAAAAGTTTAAGAAATAAGAGTCAAGAGGGCTTTCTATTAAAGGGATTGCTACAAGGCATGCCACAAAAGTGCATAGTTAAGAAGTATAAAGACTGTTGGAAGGTGCAGAGGACGAGGTCAGAACATGACAGACAGAGCCAGGTTACTCCTAATGCACCACATTATGCATTTCAGGCTTTGTCCTACAACTGTGGCAGATGGGGACCACTGAAAGTTTCCAACATTAAGCCCTTATAATTATGTAGTTCATCCAAACACAATTGTAGCTACATCCCACAAACTTTGATGTGTTACATTTCCATTATCATTTTGTTCAAAATATTTTTTGATTGGCTTTGTGATATTTTTATTGACTCAATGAATTATCTAGAAGTGTGTCAGTTTATAAAATATTGGGGGTCTTTCTAGGTGTTATTTTATTATTCTTTCCTTTTATAAATTTTTTAAAATGTTTGTTTTTGAGAGAGAGAGAGAAAGAGAAAGAGAGAGAGACAGAGTGCAAGGAGGAGAGGGGCAGAGAGAGAGGGAGACATAATCCAAAGCAGGCTCCAGGCCCTGAGATGTCAGCACAGAGCCTGACACGGGGCTCAAACTCACAAACCATGAGATCATAACCTGAGTTGAAGTCAGACGCTTAACCCACTGAGCTACCCAGGCACCCCTATTCCTCTCTAACTTAATTTCTCTGAGGTCAGAGAACATTCTCTGCAAATTTCTGTCTCTTAAAATCAATTTGAGAACTATTTTGTTGCCCAGGATGTGATCTAATTTGGTGAATGTTCCATGTTCATTTGAAAAAAAAATGTAGTCTTTAGTTATTAAGCATAACGTTCTCTCACCGTCAACTTGGTTAAGGTAGTTGACAGGGTCATTTTGATCTGTATCTTTACCAATTTTTTATACGGTTTTTCTAACAACTACTAAGAGGATCTTAGAATTTCCAATTAAAATTGTGGATTTGACTACTTCTCCCTTTATTCCTGTGAGTTTCTGCTTCATATATTTTGAAACTCTGTTGCATAATTGTAATATCTTTGTAATGTGTTGATCCTTTAATCATTGTGAGATGTCTCCTTTCGTGACTAGTAACCTCTTTGTCTTGAAGTCTGAAAGAACAGCAAACTCACAGATTCACCTAGTGCAGTTTGTCCTCCCTAGCAAGATTCTTCCCTTATTTCTGCCTGCTATTTCCCAAGCCCCCCACACATGCGCAGTTGCAGTCACCCAGGGATTTGGAGAGTTTATGTTTAGACTCTGTGAGCCATCCCTTACTTCTAGGAATTCTCTCCTAAATCTCCAGCTGTTTTGCCAACCTTGAACTGTGTCTTGCTTGCCAGCTAGGTACTAGAACCTGGCCCACAGGCCATAATTAAGACTTTAGATATTATTCTAAATGTGATGGGATGCATTGGAGATTTTGAATGAGGGATGTGATATGATGTGAATTTTATGGCAATATTACTCTAACTGCTGTAGGGAAAATATGTCATAGAGAAGCAAGAAGGAAATTTGGGAGACAGGGTACGGAGTGATTGCAGTAGTCCAGACATGTAGGCTAAGCTTCATTGTCTACTGGCTATCTGCAGAAATAAACACACACTCTGGGAAATTGAAAGTATCATTTTTCACAAAGAATCAATCCTTATAACTGTCTACATTTCAGGGTGTGTTAGGGCCCGATTCAGTATATGTTGGCTTGTGAATAGTAAGCAAATGAATAGATCTTTTGAGAGAGAAAGAAACAGCTGACATCATCATATTTCACTTAACAAATAGTAACTGAGGGACGACCAAGTGACAGGCAGGCTCTAATTTAAGGAAAAGGGACAAATTAACAAACCTCTAGCTTCAGAGAGATAATAACCTAGAAGGGTGGATGATAGTAAAGAAATAAGCTAATAGGGGCGCCTGCGTGGCTCAGTCAGTCAAGCAGCCGACTTCGGTTCAGGTCATGATCTCATGGTTCATCATTTGGAGCCCCACATCAGGCTCTGTGCTGACGGCTCAGAGCCTGGAGCCTGCTTTGGATTCTGTGTCTCCCTCTCTCCCTGCCCCTCCCTCTCCCTCTCCCTCCCTCTCTCTCTGTCTCAAAAATAAATAAACATTAAAAAAAATTAAAAGAAGTAAACTAACAGACATTGATTTTGGCAGGTAGCATTACATGTTTGAATGGTGACCTAAATGAAGGGAAAGAGGGAGCCATATACGAATCCAGCAACAGCAATGTCAAGATGTAAGAGAACTTTGTCCAAGGCCTGCAAAGAGGTCAGTGTGCTGGAATTTAGAAAGATGATGTCTGAGACACAGCCAGGGCCAGGTAATGTCAGGCCTTGTGTGCCACAGTAAGGATCTTGGATTTTATTCAAAGTATGGCCCGTAGTTATTGGAGCAGGAACTGATTTATGTTTTCAAAGTATCACAAACTGTTTGTTCCAACAATCCTTCTTGACCAATTTGTTTTGGAGAACAGTGTCCCAGACTATCTTGCATTTCTGCACGTCTTCCAAGCAGAAATACTGGTCTCCTTTGTTATAGATTATCTTTCTAAGGATGTTTGAAAGGAGAACAGGCTTGGATGATAGAGATACCGCCTTCCTCCAGAGCACATATTCCCTAAGCACGGATTCCTCCCTCTGACACAACCCGAAGCCTGAATCACCTGGCCCTCTTTGAGTCACCCTGTGGGACTTGGGGCTTGGAAACTAAGAGCAATATTGATTTTTTGGCTCCTGCTATTGCTGTGAGTAATAAAGTCCTTTGTCTCCAGGTCAGAGAATCGTGTATTTTTTTCAACATCCATGAAACTGTGGCAAAGTGACTTACTATCTTGTGAATTTCCTTCACAAGTTTTGATGGTTCGGGCAATGAGGGTGGCATGCTGACAGACATATCATTCGTGGAAAAGAAAGAATGAGAGCCTCTCAGGCCAACTAGCAGGAATGGAGGGGAGTCTGTGGGAATCGATAGTGAACATGACCTAATTGTGTGGCCAACGTAGCAATAAATGGTGTCCTCTTCTTCACTGCTTGGTAGTGAGGATGAACTGGAGAGGCAGCCTTAGGTCAATTACAAGGAAGGAGGTTTAAAGACAGAATCCAAGTGTTTCCCTGCTTGTTGTTAACCCCCGCTCCATGAGGGGTGACGGGAGAGGAAGATGTCCTCTCTGATCCTGCAGTAAGCTTCAGGTCTGCCCTCGTGTAAAAATTGGTACTGGGTCTCATCTCGGGTAGTTTCCACCCATCAGGAGACAACAGTGACAGTGATACTCACTTAAATTTAGTGTGAAGGGAGGAAAATCCTCAACCAGTAGAGAATGAAACCAGGCAAATCTTAGAATATTGGCTGGTTCCGGAGGGCGACAAGGGATGGTGGGATGTAATACCCAGGGAAGAATGACAACAGCTTGGCCATCTTACAGCTCGACCCCTTTGCATTCTACCATGTCAACCTTACATCCCTCAGAAAGGACAGTAAAAGATCTCAAAGGGTTTTGTTTGTTTGTTTGTTTGTTTGTTTGTTTGTTTTTCATTGAGTCCTACCTGCTATAAAAGAGCTTTGGCCTCCTGGGTCAAATTTCCTGGAGAAACCAAACTCCAGCAGGAAGCTGGAGATGAGGCACCAACTAATATCTGGGTTCACTGTAGCTATGATTTTTTTTCAGTAAGACATCAATGGAACACCTATTGAAATATAACTTTATGGTAAACCCTTCAAAATAAAGTATTTGTAAAATATACCGCTAGATAACTGAATGAATCTCTAAGTAAGAGATTCCTATTAATCAGACCATGAGGCCCCCATTCCTTCCTTTTCATAAAAGTCATGTCTTTGTCACTATCTCATCTGCATTGCCAAAACCAGGATTGTGCTAACTCATTTCTTAGAGATCCTAAGTAATAGGCCAGTCAAATGTTGGGGGCATCTAACAGAATTATGATGCTGGTTTTGAAAGACTTGATCCAGAATCTTCTTTAATGCAGAAAATTTTCTAGCAAGGCCAGTTGTCTTTTGAAGCTAATCCTAGTTTACGATAATGCAACCGTATCGTCTTATATTTTTCAGTACACTATGGTAGGATATGAGGAAATACAGTGTTTGTCCTTGATTTCTTCCCATCTTACCCCCACGGAGGTAATACAGCTGTTTGGCTAATTGTTAATATAAGAGAAGATGTTTGATTTGATGCTGGAGTTTGGAGCCTTTTGGATCCTTGATACAAAACAGGTAAAAATACTTCCGGTCAATAGCTGTGCACCACTGTGTGCAGAGTGGTCCGTAACGAGACGGTTGTCTGCCACTTTGGTAAAGCCTAGTGTGACAAAAACTAACCCGATGAATTCCTGAGAATGTCCAGCTACTTCAAGCAATTCTTAATAAATATTATTTCTGATGTCTTGCCTACTTGTTTTACAGAGTCAAGGGAAGAACTTTCTAATGCTAGTGATGCCAGCTTCTTCTCTTCCATATTAACTGAGCTGTTATACTCTTGTAAAATTGGGAGGGCAATCATTCTCTAAGATTGAAATTTGGGGGGAATTTCCATAGCTCATTGGCTCCCTTTCTGCTGTCCTCTTAGTAAGAAACTGATTTGTAACCTACATTCTCCCACCTGCTAACCCTACATTAGGGTTAGCCCTCCAGGCAAAACTAAATGGGTCCAGAAGAAAGGAATAACTAGGACATTCACCATAGGCCTGGTGAGTACCGATATTAATCAGGAAACGAAAAGTTAGTAAACATTTCAGAATAATCCACAGTTTTAAGGCTAGAAATGAAGTTGAAATTATTAGAACAGATAAATCTCACTGAAATAGGAAAAAAAATATAGCAGAAATATAGTGAAGGAAACGGGAAAGCACTAAAAATAATTCATTGCTACCTGGAGAGAAAATTATACAAAAGAAAAAGGGAAGTCTTAAAATAACAAAGAATTGTTTATTAGCAAAAATTATGATGTGTTTAATTGAAAACTCCAATCAAGGCAGTGAAAATGGAATAAATACTGATGAAAAAACTCACTAATAATATAGTAAATGAGTGGGTAATTATTCTAAAACATAGAGTAAACAGACAATGAGTGGTAATTTGGAAATAAAAAAATGATAAACTTAATAGAAGTTAGATCCAGGAGACCAATTGACCCACTAATAAAGCTTGCAAAAACAGATAAAGAAATGGAGGAGGAAGAGAGACAATTAAAGAAAGAATAAGAGGGGTGCCTGGGTGGCTCAGCCAGTTAAGTGTCCAACTTCAGCTCAAGTCATGATCTCACGGTTCATGAGATCAAGCCCCGCATCAGGATCTGTGCTGACAGCTCAGAGCCTGGAGCCTGCTTTGGATTCTGTGTCTCCCTCTCTCTCTGCTCCTCCCCCACTCATGCTCTGTCTCTCTCTCTCTTTCAAAAATAAATAAAAATTAAAATATTAAAGAAATAATAAGAAAATATATCTCTGAGTTGAGTCAGACTAAGGGTCCTGATTGTCAGCCCAGGTTAACAAAAAAGACCTTCTATATAACATGGAAAACTCTCTAAACTGAAAGGACAAAGAACAGATCTCACAAGCTTCCAAATGGAGAAGAGTTTACCAATAACAAAAATAGGAAGAGATTTTCCCTCTGCAACTCAGAAAGGAAGCTGCAACAGAGTAAATAATATTTATAGTTTTCTAAAGCAAAAAGATTAAAATCCTATAGGCAGCCAGGATGTAACTCAGGGGTGAGGGAGAGAATTTAAAACTTATCTCACAGAATTTGAGTAATTAAGGAGACAAAGAATATGTAAGCCCACGTAAAGAATTTAGAGAATATAAATTGATATATGGGCTGGCTACAGAATGAAAACTGAGAATAGTAATTTTTTTTTCTTACATCCCTGGAGTATTTTTAAAGTTTGCTATGTCCTTGGTCACAGAGAAAAATCTTAATACTGTTCCAACAGTGCATTATTTCATGACAAATTTGAACTAAAATAAAATAAAACTAAAAATTAAAATTTTTAGTCATTTCAAGATTTGTAAAAATAAGGATATTGCATGTAGGATATGGCTCAAGGGGATATTCATGGCTTTAAAAGATTTCCCTGTTAAATGAGAAAGATTGAAAACAAATGGAATAGCCATTCAATTTAAGAAAGAGGAAAGATACAGGAGCTGGAAATTAATAAAGATAAAGACAGAAATTACTAATTTAGGAAACAATAGTAATAGTTAACATTTACAGAGCATTTGCCATATACCAATTACTGAATAAGTGCTTTGTAAGCATTGTCTTATTTAATCTTCATAATAACTCTAAGAGATCGTTTTCATCATGAAAAAACAACAGTTGTGGATCTTTATGAGGCAAATAATTTCATCAGACTCCATAAAGAAAGAAAGACTTACAAATGCTATAGATGCCTTTTAAAGAACTCTTTCAGCCTTTGATGAGTTTAGAAAATAAAAGGCCAACAACCACCCACAAAACCACACCGAACAAAAAACCAAGCTCGGAGAATTTGCACAATAAGATAAAGTGGAATACACGTATATTTAGTTTCGCATTTATATTTTTCTCATACAAATACGGAATATGTTTAGAGTTAATAAATACAGCCCATCATATTCAGATCCCAGTGCAAATGAACTCTGAAAAGCTAAATCTTGTACAGGTCACTGTCTAGAATTCAATATATCAGGGAACTAATAAGTATTTACAACTAGAGGGGTGCCTGAGTGGCTCAGTCAGTTAGGGCACCCGACTCTTGGTTTCGGCTCAGGTCGTGATCTCAGTTTGTGAGATTGAGCCCCGCGTGGGGCTCTGTGTTGAGCATAGAACCTGCTTGGGATTCTCTCTCTCCCTCTCTTTCTCATGCACGCTCATGCACGCTCATGGTCTCTCTCAAAAGCAAATAAAATAAACTTTAAAAAAAAGTATTTACAAGGACAAAAATCTTGGGATTTGAAGATTATATCCTCATCTAAAATTACATATGTTAAGAAAATAACAAATAAGCCTTTTTTTTTCAAAACTTATGGGATGAAGCCAAATCTGTAAATAAACACATATTAACAGCCTGAAATATTTTGAATATTAAACAAGAAAGAATGGAAATAAATAAACTAATTATTCATTTCAAGAAGTACTAATAAGTAAAAAGTAAGGAAAACTGACAAGGAAGGACTTCTGAAAACAAAGTAAAACAATTATTTTAAAATAGACAAGAAGACCTGCTAAGGCTTTTTGACCTTACTTTTTCTTTTTTCTATTCTAACTCATTCTAAGTAAAGTCAAGTTTCTATCATAACAGTGCTTATTTTTCAGTATTGGTTCTACTCTGAACTGTTTCTAACATTGGTTTTTATGGAGTTTCTTTATGTTCTTTCCCAGTCTCATTCAGCTACCTTTTCAGGTATGCCTGCCTTCCATCTCAGTGCTTTTTTCTTATCATCCCCAATGGATGCTGTCCTGGGCCCAACATTCTTTCCCATGAATTGCCTATGTCTTCAGGGGGTTGCCTTGGGGGCTGGCTGGGTTGTACCAGACCTCAGGTGGGAAAAATCAGTGTGTTCTCCCTTGAGAACCGGAGACAACTAGGGAAGGAAACACAAGTTAAGCTGTCTCTGGGTATGTGGGCCTGTAAGAGACGCTTCTGGTAACTTTCACTGCCACGTAGCCTGGTCTGTGGTGAGAGAATAAAGGATGTAGAATGAGGCAGGTGCACAGGGTGGAGTAGAATCAAGAGAGAAAAGAAGCCTCCGCAGTGCTCAAATAGGTCATTCTGGTTGCTGAGTTTCATCCCAGCTTGGTGTCAATGAGCTGTGTCCCAGCATCTCTCTATTAACTCTGTCTTTGGCTACTTGGATCCCAGAAAGTCCTTACTCAACATACTGCCTTATTCTTATTTTAGATTTCTGGTTATTCTTTTTCACTGACTTTGTACTGAGAATACGATATCTAGTTCCACTGCCTTCAGCCAGTCTTTTCCGCAAGTACACTATTCCTCTGTGCCTTAAGTACTATATGCCCCATCTTTATAGTAATAATCCCTGTGGAGGTGCTTTTTGTTTTTTCTTTTGTAGTAACTCATTCTTGAAGAAACTCAAGTCCATCCAGTTGTGGCTAGATTCTCTATGACTCCTTTTCCTTTGGTGCTGTTTGATGTATGTATCCCTTAAGTCAACTATCTGAAGGGTTATAGCCCTTTCTTCATGTGCCCCTGCTCCTGGACATCTTACCGTAAATAGTAGAGTTCATGTCTGGTTATTGTGAAGCAGCCTCACATCTCTCTTGCCAGAATCAGCAAATAAAGACCCATAATCCCTACATGAGCCACTTTCAGCTCTTCCAAGCTCAGCTTGTTCCTGCAACTGATTTCATATCTTGGAATGTCAAGTGCCACTCCCTATCCAGCCCGCCTCCTGCTCCAATGCATTGCTGGCAATTCTTTATCCTCCTTCTAGCCCTGGAGGATAAAGGTTCATGTCAGGCTGTGCTTGTTTGCAACACGACAATACACTTTGCCAAAACCACTGGTTCTATGTGTCAGAGACCACAGGTTATTTTAAAAAGTTCCAAATATAAAGATTGCATAGTATAGAAAACATAGAGTGTTAGAAAAGTATAGAACTTGCATAAAGAGAATAAATGGCCCTGTGGAGATTAATCTGTAGGTCCCTGAGTGTCTCAAGGTTAGTATGTTCTTTGTTTGCTTATTTATTTACTTTGAAAGAGAGACAGAGAGAGAGAGAGAGAGAGAGAGATAGTGGGGGCGAGGCAAAGAGAGAGGGAGACAGAGAGTCTTGAGAAGACTCCACACTGTCAGTGCAGAGCCCTACACGGGGCTCCAACTCAAAAACCCATGAGATCATGACCTGAACCGAAACCAAGAGTCAGAGACGTCACTGACTGAGCCACCCAGGTGCCCCAGGGTTAGTATTTTGAAGGCACATAATTTTAAGAGGGATTAGAAATCAGTTGAGGAAACTGGATAGAAGACTGCAGGGAGAATGAAGGAAAAGGTCTGTGGTACAGGTGCTCTCTATTGTTGTCATTCTTTCTAGTTATGCTTTTGATAGGTCATCATAAAACCCAAACATAAGTCACAAAATTAGAGAAGCAAAAATTTAAATATACAAATGGATAGTTAATTAAAAGTGAAATAGGAACAACAAAAGATAATGTTACATGCTTTAACATTATTTAAAGGGGTTGTAGTAGATACAAGAGAATTTAACTACAATGCAGAACATCAAAAATGTTTAACATTTTTTAAAAGATGAAAAGCATAACCATGGTCTCCATTGCCACCTCAGCACAAAATAAATGGCATTCTCAAAGGGTGTCAATATACAGAGTAGAGTGAGAGTTAGAGAGCCAGAAAGACTGGTGAGGAGTGGGAAATAATGAACATTTCTAGACTTGAAAGGGAAAGGGTGTTTCCAAATGGTTTTGCCAAAGCTGGGGAGGGTCATTGCTAAGAGCAAGGTCCACCTAAGGTAAAAGAACTGTGTGGTCAGGTAATGAGGGGCCTGTCCTCCTGGCCTCTCTCCTCCCACTCCAATCTTCATCCCAGCCTCTCAGGGCATGAAATGGGGCCCAGAAGAGCAGAGAATGAGCCTGGAGAAAGGCAAACAGCACCAAACCAACCCGAAGGAAAAGGAAGGTAAGGCTAGAAAAGATAACAAAGGTAAAAACTTTCAGGGGAACAGACTGATAAATTAAAATATATATATATATATATATATATATATATATATATATTAAAGCTCATTAAGGGAAAACAAAGAGTGTAGTCTTGGTGAGATCATAGATTAAGCACAGAACTAGGAACTAGAAATCTGAGTAAAAATATGAAACATTAGTCAAGGAAGATACCAAGCAAAATCATGTACTTTATGAAATGAAAGCGGGGAATTCCGGAAGTTCAAATGTTAGGTGATAAAATCGGAATGCAACAATAAAAATGAAATCAGCAAAATTAAAGGCAATAATACATGTGAAAAAGTAACCAAACTGTGAATGAAGAGTATTAGAATTACCTTAGAACTACCCTAGAATTTATTATTTTTGTTTTAAGCTTTGCACAATTTCAGAGTTTTGAAATAATAAGTATGCCTTATTTTCATAATTGAAACGGGAAAATGTATTTAAAAAATAAGAAACACATACAAACCCAGCCTAGTTGGCCAACTGGTTGATATTCAGAAGGCTACATCAATTAAAAGAACAGATTACAGATGGGGAAACCGTTCAAATTAATTTGCCGAAAACCATGTCAAAAGTTAGGGAGGAAATAAATTTCTCCTATTTTGCTGTGCCCTCTCCCTCTTAGCTGCATTTTTTTTCAAGTTTTTAATTAAATTCTAGTTTGTTAACATAGAGTGTAATGTTGGTTTCAGGAGTAGGACCCAGTGATTCATCACTTACACATAACACCCAGTACTCATCCCGACAAGTGCCCTCCTTAAGGCCCAGCACCCATTTCCCCATTAGGTATTCCCCTACCTTCCACCTGCCTCCATTAACCCTCAGTTTGAATCTATGGAGAACAACTGGGATTCTTTTTTTCCCTTTTTTAAATAAATGTTTTCATTTCTTTTTAAGAGAGAGAGTGACAAAGCGTGAGCAGGGAGGGGTGAGGGAGAGGAGAGAGGGAGACACAGAATCCCAAGCAGGCTCCAGGTTCTGAGCTGTGAGCACAGAACCCGACGGAGCAGGGGCTCGAACCCATGGACTGAGAGATCATGACCTGAGCCCTGAGCCGAAGTCGGATTCTTAACCGACTGAGCCACTCAGGCATCTGTGTCTGGAGATTCTTATATTTCTCCCCACCCCCATTGTCCACCATGGAAGATGTGTCTGTTGAGAATCGCTGCATTTTTTTTCAACCCAAATAATTTTTTCAGGCCTCACTTTCTACAGTTTGTGTTATAAAATCAAGAGATTTTTTTTCTTCCTTCCAATATGATAAACATTGATTCAATATAATTAGAAACTGCAAGTCCCATTGCACCAAGAGTACAGAAAATTCTCTTTGATGTGTCCTCTCTTCCTAGCTTTGCCTGCATGATCACAGCTACCATTGCCAAGCTGAGAATTATCATCCTGGAGAGTAGCTAAAAGTGCTTGTGTGAATCTCAGAGTAGTTCGTGTCTTTAAAAAATATGGAAGACATTTCTTCTTGGCCCTTATATTTTCCCCATTGTATAATAAGGTCATGTTATCTCCAAGTGTGCATCTTTGTTACGTGTTCTGAAATTTCTTTTTTTTTTAAACTTTTTCAAAAAAGTTTTAATTATTTATTTTGAGAGAGAGAGAGAGCCAGCGGAGGGGGGTGGGCAGAGAGAGAAGGAGAGAGAATTCCAAGCAGGCTCTGCACTGTCAGCACAAAGCCTGATGTGGGGCTCAAACTTAGGAGCCATGACATCATGACCTGAGCCAAATCAAGAGTCGGATGCTTCACTGACTGAGCCACCCAGGCACCCCTACATGTTCTGAACTTTCAAGGATTAAATCAACAAATGAGTTTGGTCAACATACATTTGGATAGGTAAGCCCAGGTTCAGGAAAACTACTCCACAGTTAAGATAGACGTTGCAATGACAAAAGGAAAGCACTGTCCATATGGGAATTTCTTGTCATTGTCACCTGTACCAAACCACCTAAGAAAATCTTTTTTGTGTATGGAAACAAAGACTACTTCCACTGCCTTATACTTCTGCTCCTGACATTTTACATTAAGAGAAAGTCCAGACATCAAACAGAAATATGAAAGGAAGCTGAAACTGAAAATGGATAAAGTAAGCCCTGAATAATGGGAGTTGTTGATGGCACTATAATTGGTCCTTGCAACTTTATAGAACAGATGGGATTCCTAAAAGATCTTAAGAAAAGATAGCTGGAGGGTGGCATATATTATATAACTGTCATATTCTGAAATGAAGGAGAGTTCTGGGGAGAAATAACTAAATTAGGAGCATGTAAAACAAATGTGTTTATTGTTATCTATTATTTATGGCCCTCTGGATAGTGGGTAGATCATTTGACTATACTTCTGCCTAAACCAATTTAAATTAATCTAACCAGTAAATTGAATAATGCTATATCAACTGCTTTGCTGCAATCAAGATATATTGCGTATACTCAACTCTCTTAATCTAGTAACCATATTTTCCAATGTTGATGGATAATTGCCTTTAAGTGCATCCCTGCCTTCTCTGCTTTTAGGTCTGGTTGATAGGGCCATTACTGGAAGTGGTACGTTCCCAGGGCCATTTTGAGAATGCAATTTGCCTTAACTCTCCCATCAGTAATATCAGTATAATCTGAGGGTTCTAAAGCCTATTAGCTTTCTCTAATGGTCTTTGACTCCCTTAAATAATGACCAAAAAGGGTCCCACAGACAAGAAGAAACAAACTTCAACTTTCAACTCCCTAATATTTTCTACCCTTCAGTGTGAATGCTCGCTGTGGTTCATAAGCATATACTCCTGAAGCATATGCTGTGAAGATTGTGTGTTGTATCTATGCATGCAGAGAATGCAGCCTAGTCAAACATGTGATTTGCCAAAGTGCATTTGTAACTGTAGTGAGCTTGTCTGTTTCCATTTATACTGTCCTAGGACATGGCTATGGCATATCAGGAAGCTATAAAGAAACAGAATGCTAGTAAAAGTCTGGCCTTAGAGACCTGTATTTACAATTAAACTAAAAACATTTCAATAATGCTTGAGAGTCTGTCTTTTTCACCCGTATAACAAGATCACAATTGTGAGCTGTTTACACCTCCTGTTTCTTTTTAAACAGTCGGTAGATGTTATGATTGGCTTTAAGAACCTCTATTCTGGCCAGGAAAGTTTTCCTTAATATTAGCTTTTGTCACAGACTGCTTATTCCTTTGATGTTCAACAGTAGAGGTGTGATTTGTGAACTTAGCTTAGATGTCTTCTTCACGTTTTATCATTAGGTTGCTGAAAACTCTTCTGGTCATGATTATTAATAACGATAATGGTAGATGTGAACATGATCGCTAGAACATAACACGGGAAGGTGTGTTCCAGGTGTGGTTATGACTAACTCTGGGTCCACCTTGCTGCTCCCTCCCATGATCAGTGAGTCCAAATATTGATGTTGCTTTGAGTTCTGATAGTGTTATTCTAGGTAAGAGACGAAGGGCTTCCTGGTTTAGATCATAGAGAAAACAAGACATTTCCCAGAATGGCAGTTCTTTTCAGCTGAAACATAAAAAAGATCTACAAAACCTTGGGGGTTTAACATTAGGAAGACAATCTCTCATTTTTTTTAATGTTTATTTATTTTTGAGAGAGAGGCACACAGAGTGCAGGTGGGGGAGGGGCAGAGACAGAGGGAGACACAGAATCTGAAGCAGGCTCCAGGCTCTGAGCCGTCAGCACAGAGCCGGATGCGGGGCTGGAACCCACGAATCGCAAGATCGTGACTTGAGCCGAAGTTGGACGCTTAACCTACTGAGCCACCCAGGCGCCCCAGAAAGACAATCTCTCAACGATGGTACCCTCAGACCTCTAATGCCAAGGGAGAGACAAAACATGTAAACATATGAACAAAAAATAATATTTCCATTGGCTATATCTCATCAAATAAGACCTGATATATGACTATATTCTGTTTTATCTTGAATTGACATGAATGTGTACCTCTAGTTGATATATACATAATAGAATATATTTATATGTGTTTGGACCTGAATCAAAATGAGATCATCTATGGGAAAGTACTTTATGCTTTACAATATACTTAAAATGTAAGATTTATTATGTATAGATTTAGGTAGACCTAAGCAGCAAGCTGGTTCTTCAGCACAATTACATTGAATTATCCATTTAGAAATATCTTATCTGATTCTTCCCTGACATTTCCAAGCAATCATTTGATCATCTATAGTTTCCCATCCCAAATCCTTCCGTAAATGGAAAACTGTAAATCCTAAAATGTTTGCCAGAGAATTTAAGATGACTGTCTCACATCTTCTCTGGTTTTCAGATACACGTGTTAGGCAATATTTCAAAAGGCATAACTATGTATAACTGCTGTATGAAAATGCATGCATACTTGCATGCACACATAGGCACACACACACACACACACACACACACACACATTTAAAAGACAAAATTAGGTACAGGCTTTGTATAATGTCCAGTTTTTAGATCTTGCCAAAAAATGCATTGTTGTTTTAGGAAACAAAGATGTTTCACATTAACTTCTCCAAAAAGTGTTTTAACTTGCAATCATGTTTTAACGTATAAAATACAAATAAACTCAACTGCATGCTCTTTGAGGGTAGGGATTAGGCCTTTTGTGTCTTGCATAATTTTACCACAGAGCTTAGGATACTGCTAAGTCCAAAGTGGGTATTTAATAAACATTTACACTTATGAGTGGTTGGCTGAAAAATATGTTTCAGCTATATTCCAAAAATAGGATTCTGTGTTTGACTGAGAGGTATTGAGTTACCACTCATGATACTGAGATATATATATTTATAGTATGCACAACACTGGTCCAGAAAAATCTTGATAAATGGTCAAGTCATAAAACCAGCAAGAACCATCCAACCATCTACACCACGAACCAACTGGAATGATGGAGAATTACCTTCTCTTTCCGAAGAGACTTAGGTTACAAAGTGATACTGTTTATCCGGGTCATCCTTGTTTTACTTTACACAGTGTGTAGGAATATTCACTTTTGTCTACTATGGCCAGACCGTGACTAGTGTATGATAATAACAAATCAATTACACCAGGGTCTGAAGTAACAAGACACTTTTGTCAAGTAGATCTTATGACTTTGGAATGTTCCAAATATCGAGCCATGAAATAATCCAGTAAATGCTCTAGTTAGACAAAAGTCAGCAGATTTTTCTAAAGTGACTCTTACGTACTTAGCATTTTGATAAAGACTCCTGAGAAGTTTCTGTCCCTAGGGATTTGCTCTTGTTGGGGAGGACAGAATAATATATATTTTTAAAAAGCCAACTAGATAACAAAACAATCATATGACCCAGTAATAAAATATATGCTACAGATTGTAAGTGATTGAGGAGTAAAGATAGTATGATCAGCTGTGTTCAGAGATGGGTTTATGAGGGGAGCAGATCTTGGGAAATGAGAATTTGGTTGGGGGATGGTAAAGACTTGAAAGTGGAGTGTGGCTCAGGCAAATGTGTAAATATCAAGTAATTGCATCTGAGGGTTAGCACTGCAGAGCGTTTCCTGGGTTCAACGCAGTCTGTCTCTGTGTTATCCAAATGGGCTTTATGAGATAAAGCTATATGAGATATACAGATTTTCTCATCCGTAAAATGAAGGAAGGAATAGTGTGCGTGTGCGTGCGCGCGCTTGCGTGCACGCGCAATTCAAATATAATCTTGTTTTCAGATACTATTTTATAATTTTATGGGTCCTGTATCTCTTATCTCTTTGAGAACTTTAATTAGGTATACCTTTTGTAATACTTTCTTCTTTCCCTTCCAATATATCTGTTTTCTCTCGGTTGCTTTTATCAGTTTGTGTTTGGTTATGCCTAGTACTTTCTTTTTCAGGTTAGAGACTTTCCTCAAATATTTGGTAATATTTGCCTGTGTTTAGAACGAAGTACTTAAAGTTCATTTGTTTGATATTCAGTAAATATTTATTGAATGTCTACTATGTGTCAGGCACTGTGGTAGGTGCTTGAGATTCATCAGTGAAGAACTGATTGGGAATTCTGTGTGCTCAGGAGAAGAATAGAGAATGCCTGCCTCCCTAAATGTCAATATGTCATTTTTCTGGAATCAAGTAGTCTCTTCAAAGAAGAGCCTGTCTATCTTCTTCCTGGGGGAGGAATATTTGGTTGTTTCTATTCTAGAAGTGAGGCAGGAGACTGGGATTGACCGTGCCACTTTGCAATAAGCAGACTTTCATGTAATTCTAGCATGTATCTCCAACTCCTAAATATCTTCAGCTTAAATTTTCCAGACAGAAGACTTCCTGTTTCTTGCCTAAGAGCCGGTAGTCCCTGTCTGAATGTAGAAGAGGGAGGGAACTGAGGTATGACTGCTCTCTGTGTAGGCTTTCAAAACAATCTCCCAGGTCTCAGCCCTTCCCTGCACCCCTCACCCTTTGCAGTCCTTGAAACCTCCAAGTCCACAGCCCCGGGAAAAGGGGTCCTGAAAAGTTAATTCCATTACTTCTCATTGTAGGTATTTGGTGAGTAGCCTCCTTTGCTTTGCTTAAGTTAAAGACAGTGTTGAGGGGCGCCTGGGTGGCGCAGTCGGTTAAGCGTCCGACTTCAGCCAGGTCACGATCTCGCGGTCCGTGAGTTCGAGCCCCGCGTCGGGCTCTGGGCTGATGGCTCGGAGCCTGGAGCCTGTTTCCGATTCTGTGTCTCCCTCTCTCTCTGCCCCTCCCCCGTTCATGCTCTGTCTCTCTCTGTCCCCCCAAAAAAAAAAAAAAAAAAAAAAAAAGTTAAAAAAAAATAAAAAAAAAAAAGACAGTGTTGAAATCTTTATTTGTCCTTGTAGGCTCATTTATTTTTTTTTTATTATTTTAATGGGTTTCAGGAGGAAAAGGGAGATGTACACATTTATTTAAGCCACGCTCGTCAACTAAAAGGTTTGTTTCTTGACTTTAGTAAACCATGGCTTTATGTGATTGTGCAATACTGCAGGAAACACTCCAGATTTGTTCCCTCCTTCTTGTATGCATGCGTTGCGTCACTGCTTCCGCACAATACTGGGTATGGCCGGGTGACTTGTTTGGCCCGTGGGCAATTGCAAATGAGAAGGTAAAGAGATATGAGACTCGCTTGGAACACTCTACCTTGTGAACGAGACTGAGCGAATCTGCTGCAGGATGACAGATCACATGGAAAGAGGTTTAGTCAGCACAGCTGTCCCCAGTGGAGGCCAATCCCGAGCCACCCAACCTGACCCACCCAACTCACCACCTGATCGCAGATCCAGGAGTGAGCCCAAATGAATCCAGCTTTGCTGGGCAAGGTGAGCCCAGCTCACCCTGCCAACTTGTAGAGTCATTAGCTAATTTTGGGACCTTTTTGTGCAGCCAACGGTAATCGATGTAACTATTATAAATTGCTAACGTTTATTTTCTTAGCATTTACTACACATTAACAATATGTCAGGCACTGTTATAAGTGGTTGACCTATATTAGCTCCTTTAACAAAAATCCAGTAAGGTTTATGTTATACCCAACTTAAATCTTTAAATATTTCAAATCTTGAGTATTTAAATATTTTAAATATTTAAATACATAAAATCTCCAGAGAACAAAAACTCAATTTCCGGTATTAAAAACACAAAAATTTAAATTTAGAAATCAGTGGAGGTTGAAAAGATAAAGAAAATTTCCTCAAAAGTAGAAAAGACAAAGAGAGGAAAAAATATAAAACAGAAGAGAAAGGATAGAAGATATAAGGGACAGAAAATATAAGAGAGAAGATAAGGAAAGTAGCCTGACTTACAACAAATAGAAATTCCAGAAAGAGAAAATGGAGAATGGAAGAGACGAATATTTTCCAAAGCTAAAGACAACCAGTTCCCAGGTTGGAAGATCTTACCAAGTGTTTTGTATGATGAATAAACGAAGAGTCAGACAAAGACACATCATTGTAACAGACAGGAATATCTAAGTAGCAGAAGTAACAGCTTTCAGAGATAAAAATCAGGTATATAAAGAATGAGAAGTAGACTGTCATTACCCCTCTTACAGCAACACTATTTTTACCAGAAGGCAACTGAGAAATGCCTTCAATAATTCTGAGGAAAACATATTTTCAAAGTTGTATCAACCAAATTGTCAATCAATACAGAAGACCAAAAATGTTACTTCACATGCATTCTTTCTGAGGTTGTACTCCACCAAATGATGGAGTACTCAAAAAAAGAGGAAGACTTGGGGTGCCTGGGTGACTCAGTCGGTTAAGCATATGACAGTTAAGCGACCAACTTTGGCTCAGGTCATGGGCTCAGGTCATGATCTCACGGTTCGTGGGTTCAAACCCCACATGGGGCTCTCTGCTGTCAGCATAGAGCCTGCTTCAGATCCTCTGTTCCCCTCTCTTTCTGCCCCTCCCCTGCTCATGCTCTCTCTCTTTCAAAAATACATAAATGTTAAAAAAAAAAAAAAAAGAAATAGGAAGACTTGAGTCTTCCTTCCAAAAAAAGAAAAAAAACAACAACAGGGGACTCAATTTGGGGGCGGGGTGGGGGGAAGGGCAGCAAAGAGAAGACAAGATGATAGTTGTCAGCGGCCTGGAGAACAACAGGAGACAATGGTTCCAGGAGGACCCTTTCCAGGGAAAGGAAGGATGTGGTATGATCATTCATGTGATACAGCTTTTGGGGGAAATAAACACTATTTGTAGGAATGTGGAGAATTAATGGAGCATTTGGGAGAAGAGACTAAGGAAAAGAACATAATCAATATACATGAAAATGAAAAGTTTATTGATTCAAGAAAAAATGAAAAATTGTACTCCCCAAAAGGAAATATAACTGTAATACACTCCTTGCTTCTCCAACAAGCAATATTTATTTTTTAATGACTAAACTAGTGAAAATACTGATTACTGCTTTAAAAACGAAAAAAAATTAGGGGATGCCTGATTGGCTCAGTCAGTTAAGCATCTGACTCTGGCTCAGGTCATGATCTCATGGTTCATGAATGCGAGCCCCACATCAGGCTCTGAGCTGACAGCTTGGAGCCTGGAGCCTGCTTCAGATTCTGTGTCTCCCGCTGTCTCTCTCTGCCCCTCTCCTGCTCACACTCTGTCTCTCTGTCAAAAATAAACATTATTATTTTTTTTTTAATTATGATTTATCATGTTGAGAGAATGAATGGGACAAAGAGATGGGGGGCATGAAAGAGAGCTCAATTGTCACCTGCTATCACAGAATGTCAAATAGTGATATCTAAGGTATATATATATTAATAATAGAAGTATATTATTTAGAAATGTAAAGATAAATATAGAATAAATAGCTAAAAGCATTTTAAGTGATTACTTTTGGGGAGTAGAATCACATGTGAGGAAGTAGGTAGAGTAGAATGCTGCCTTCTCAATGTAGAACTTATTTTTTGACTATGTGCTTGTATGATTTTGATAAATATCAAAAGAAAATCGGAGGGAACCTGAGCACATATTTATCTTATTGTTAGTCGTATTTCCAAAGCTAGGTCTGGGCTGGGGCTTACCAGTCCCTACCTAGTGTGAACCAGGACTACAGCCACCACTGTTGGGTTCCAGGATTGGTTTGTTGTTGCCCTTGGTGATGGGTGTGAATGAGCATGTGCAGAGGTACCTGGAATAATGCTAACCCTTTATCACCAGTGAAGACTTTCTCCACGTCTGTGGCTGGTCCCTCACCCTGGTCCCTCCACTCAGGCCGGGAGGAGGGTGAACCCCTAGCACTGCACTTTCTCCCCAGCACAGCCTTACTTTGGGTTCATCCTGTCTCCCTCTTAGCCTTCTTGGTGGGAAACCGGCACAGGCTTACTATTCCTCAGTCATGGCATGGGACAAAAAAGAGAGAAGTAATGAATGTGAGAAAATACCTTCATTTGCCACTTCCCTTGAGATACAGTAAAACCTTGGGGTGCCTGGGTGGCTCAGTCGATTGTGCATCCGACTTGGTCTCAGGTCATGATCTCACGGTCCGTGAGTTTGAGCCCCGCGTCAGGCTCTGTGCTGACAGCTCGGAGCCTGGAGCCTGCTTCAGATTCTGTGTCTTCCTCTCTCCCTGCCCCTCCCCCACTCATGCTCTGTCTCTCTCTCTCTCTCTCTCTCTCTGGTAAAAATCAATAAACATTAAAACTTAAAAAAAATATAGTAAAACCTTGGTTTGTGAGCATAATTCATTCCAGAAGCATGCTTGTAACCACAGCACGCATATATGAAAGCAAATTTCAAGAACCACTGGTTCAGTTGTGATCATGCGATGTTCAGTATCATGTACTACTCGTATTGCAAGACATTGCTCGTTTATCAAGTTAAAATTTATTAGAAATGTTTGCTTATCTTTGCGGAACACTTGTAGAACAAGTTACTTGCCATTCAAGGTTTTACTGTACTTAAAGCAAATATTGCAGTGCCTATCTGAATATCCCAGAGGAGTCCATTTTGGCCTTGACTCCGATCTCACCCCTCTCTTCTAGAAGTGGAAGAGATGGAAGAAAGAGAGGAGAGCAAGTGGGCATG
The DNA here is from genome assembly GCF_023721935.1 of Panthera uncia. Classification (NCBI taxonomy): domain Eukaryota; kingdom Metazoa; phylum Chordata; class Mammalia; order Carnivora; family Felidae; genus Panthera; species Panthera uncia. The sequence continues at coordinate 147,504,190 of NC_064811.1, forward strand.
GAACACCTTGCAGAATTTAGTGTGCGTGATCATCATTTCCTATGTGCAAGGCCTTTGGCGATGTTCCATAGGAGAAATCAAGAATGAGAGACATTTTTTGTTCCCCAGAGGCCTGACAAATATCTTTCTAATTATAGGTCTACATACATTTCTTCAAGAATTGCAAATTTTCCTTTTAAACTTCAAACAACTCGGGAAGCCTGGGTGGCTTAGTTGGTTAATTGTCTGACTTTGGCTCAGGTCGTGATCTCACAGTTTGTGAGTTTGAGCCCCAAGATGGGTTCGGTGCTGACAGCTCAGAGCCTGGAGCTTGCCTTGGATTCTGTGTGTGTGTGTGTGTGTGTGTGTGTCTCTCTCTGCCCCTTCCCTGCTTGTGCTCTGTCTCTCTCTTTCTCAAAAATAAATAAACATCAAAAAAAAAAATTAAAATTCAGATAACTCTGTGGCCCCTGGGTGGCTCAGTCTGGTAAGCATCAGACTCTTGATTTCAGCTCAGGTCATAATGTCACTGTTCATGGGATGGAGCCCTATGTCAGCGCAAGGCCTGCTTAGGATTCTCTCTCTCCCTCTCTCTTTGCAGCTCCCCAGCTTATGTGCATTGCACTCTTTCTCTCTTTTTCAAAAAAATTTTTTTTCAAACAAACCAAAGATACACTGTACCTTATTAAACTATTACCAGCTACTACCATTTACTGCTGAGCTCTGTGGAGATGGGATCTAGAATAAGGATTTCTAGAGGGTAAATGAGAAGGATGAGAAAGGATGTTGAAAAGGAGGGTGAACAGATACAAGGATAATCTCAGTAATCTTGTTATCTCCTTATATTTCAAAGTGTCTGCAGTGAATAATGGTGCCTTCCTCACTCAAGGGAAGGCAAGTAAATTTCCCCTTGGCCTTTTATGGTCAAATTAAACAAATTAATTCTCCCTTATTGCTATTACTATTCAACCTTTTACTCATGAAGAAAAGCAAAGAGTTTACCCTTCTCTCATAATCCTAATACAGTGTATACCAATGACTAATATATGTTCATAACTGAAAGAACTACTTTTCCACCCTCTAGGGTTACATTTTTGCCTCCTTGCAGAGTATGTTGCTTCTTTCTATCCATCGTGCAATAAAATCTTTGCTGAGTGACTACACTGTCCAAGGTACCCATTTCAGCAATATGTAAAACAGAGGCAAATATTTAAAAAATTTTTTAATGTTTATTTAATTTTTAGAGAGAGAGAGAGAGAGAGAGAGAGACAGAGTGTGAGCAGGGGAGGGGCAGAGAGAGAGGGAGACACAGAATCCGCAGCAGGCTCCAGGCTCTGGCCTGTCAGCACAGAGCTTGATGCAGGGCTCAAGCACACGAGTAGTGAGATCACGACCTGAACTGAATTCAGATGCTTAACTGAGTGAGCTATTCAGGTGCCCCTAGAAACAAATATTTTAAAATGATGATAATAAACATGATGTTCTCCTGAAGAGAGGAGTTGGGGAAATGGGACATTAGAAAAGTACTTACCAATAGACTATGATAGAAATAGGGTAGAAATTATTATTTAAAAAAAAATTAAGTTTATTTATTTACTTTGAGAGAGACAGAGACAACACAAGCAGGAGAGGGGCAGAGAGAGAGGGAGAGAGAGCATCCCAGGCAGGCTTCGTACGGCCAGTGCAGAGCCAAGTGCAGGGCTTGAACTCACGTAACTATGAGATCATGACCTGAGCCAAAATCAAGAGTCGGATGCTTAACCAACTGAGCCACCCAGGTGCCCCTGGGGTGGAAATTATTATAAGGCAGCAAATGAGAGGGACCACAAGCTAAACAAGCAATAAGGGTTTGGCAATTTTAAACCTATAGAACGTGGTAATTAAATCCTTTGTCCATGGAGTCAGAAAGAGCTAGATCCTGACTCTGCAACTTACTAGCTGTGCAACCCTCTTCCAAGTACCTCCAAGTGCCAAGTACCTCAAACAAGCTCCAAGTACCTCATCCTGAAGATAAATATCAACATATTACCTAATTTATTCAGTTATATTTGAGAGTTTGCCGTATGCTGGACTCTGGAATACAACGATGATTAAGATAGTCTCAGCCCCCATTAAACAGTAAGCAAGGAGTCAAAGCTACGGTAAGTATTCTCAAAGGGAGATATAAGAATGCACCAAACAACAATAAACCTAAAAGGAAAAGATTTCTGAGGAAGTGACCTTTTAAAGGAGACCTGAAGTAGGTAAGAAGAGTTGCCCCAGTGAAGGGGCAGTCATGTCTTTAAGGAAGGAACAGAAGCAGAGACGGATGGGGGCGGGGCAGAAGAGGAGGCCAAGGATTTTGACAGGCAGTGAATTACAGAGGTCTGGAAAACCACCATAAGGAGGTTAGACTCTGACCTGAGCATGATTACGGTCTACTGAAAGATTTTAAGTATCCTTCATTTAAAGAAGTGTTCCAAGGAGTATACGAGAAATTGCATGTAATGTTTGCCAACTAACTTCCTTCCTCCCTCCTTTCTTTCCTCAATTCCTCCCTTCCTCGTTTCTGTCCTTTCTTTTTTTTTTCTTTTTATTTCATTTCTTGTTTTCAAATCAAAGGCCGTTTCTGCTTCATTGAAAGTGGTACTAAGTTACATCTCACTCATTATATAAGGAGGAATGTGTTTAGAAATTTAAAGTTATCGAGTAGCCTAATTCTGATTCCTTCTGTGGATACTAAGTAGGCCATATAGCTGCATTTCCCAGACAAGTGCCCCTATGACCCACACTTTCTTTCAATTCTGATGGGAATATGCTTAAAACGTATTTTAAGAAAAATATGTATTTTTTATTTCAAGTTTTTACTTAAATTCTAGTTAGTTACCATATATGGTAAAAATTGGCTTCAGGTGTAGAATTTAGTGATTCATCCCTGTGCTCATCACGATAAGTGTCCTCCTTAAAGTTAAGGGTCTTTTATGGTTTTCTTCCCTCTATTGCCCCCCACTTCCCCTATGTTCATCTGTTTTGCTTAAATTCCACATATGAGTGAAGTCATATGATATTTGTCTTTCTCTGACTTATTTCATTTAACATAATACTCTAAGCTCCATCCACATCATTGCAAATGGCACGATTTCATTCTTTTTGATGGCAGAGTAGTACTCCATCATTATGGAGTACACACTCCATGTGTATTTATACCACATCTTTCTCCAGTCATCGGTCGATGGACATTTGGGATCTTTCCATAATTTGACTATTGGTGATAATGCTGCTGTAAACATCAGGGTGAATGTACCCTTTGAATCAGTATTTTTGTATCCTAGTAGTGCAATTGCTGGATCATAGCATAGTTCTATTTTTAACTTTTTGAGGAACTCCCACACTATTTTCCACGGTAGCTACAGCAATTGCATTCCCAAAAACAGTGTAAGAGGATTCCCCTTTTTCTGCATCCTCACCAACATCTGTTGTTTCCTGTGTTGCTAATTTTAGCCATTCTGACAGGTGTGAGATGCTATCTCATCATAGTTTTGATTTGTATTTCCCTGATGAGGAGGGATGTTGAGCATCTTTTCATGTGTCTGTTAGCCATCTGGATGTCTTCTTTGGAAAAGTGTCTGTTCATGTCTTCTGCCCATTTCTTAACTGGGTTATTTATTTTCTGGATGTTTAGTTTTATAATCTCTTTACAGATTTTGGATACTACCCCTTTATCAGATATGTCATTTGCAAATGTCTTCTCCAATTCCATAGGTTGTCTTTTAGTTTCGTTGATTGTTTGACAAACATGTATTTCTAAAGTAATATATAAGATGGCTCCCTACTTCCACCCACCTTTGCAACAGTATTTATTCTCCTCTGAAAAGCAGGGATACTTTGGTGAAAAAATTTTACAAGCTCTCATGGTTTAAGCTCTTAATAAGTGGCAAAGTTATTAATATTCAAAAAAAAAGACAGAGAAAAGATTGAGAAAAGGCTTGAGTTCCAGGGGAGATTGAATTAGGTTTTTCAGGGAGGGTGGGATAGATGAATGGAGAGAAGAAAAATGTATTCTAAGCAGAGGACATGGTGAAAAACAAATGCACAGAGCTGGAGGGGTAACAGTGGACTGATCTGGATAGGACAGGTTAGGGGCTGAAATGGGTGGAAAATATAGTGAATCCAGAGAGAAAGGTCAAATTATGTTACAGAGTGATAAATCAATCCAGGGTGGAAAAAAAAGTATGATTTTGATTCAACAACCTTCTTCATTTGCTAAGGTACAAAATAAATGAGATTATGAGATTTTGAGTATGAGAACATAGCCTCAGAGATAAGGTAAAATCACTAAGTGATATAAATACATGTCCCCTCATATACACTGATAAAGAAAAGAATTTATTAATGCAGATGAATGCTACTGTATGCTGAATGCTTCCATTCAACCAAATAGAGAAAAGGAAACTGGGGTAAGATCCCTTCAAATGAAAATGCATGACTGTCACAGGAAGGGAGAGAGTACATTTAGTAATTAGTATACTATGTTGTATTACATTGTATAGTGCATTAATTCATATCATATACACAGTTGATAAGCTTTGAAATGTTTTTTTTTCATTTACAAAGTATTAAGTCGGCCTAAAAAAAACCTCATAAAGTCATAAAACTGAAAGAATGGTACTAGGTAAAAATTCAAAACTTTTTAACAAATCTGTTAAAAAGGAGTACAAAAGCCAGTACAAAGGAAGTTCAGTGTTAGAGTGTCATTTGTCCACTTTTATTCTGGTCTTAACTCTGAAATCAACCATGTTAATTTTTCTTTTCTTTTTTTTTAAAAATTGTTTTAAATTTTTATTTTTGAGAGAGAGAGACAGAGTGAGAGTGGGGGAGGGGGACTGAGAGAAGGAGACACAGAATCGGAAGTAGGCTCCAGGCTCTGAGCTGTCAGCACAGAGCCTGGCACGGGGCTCGAACTCACAAACCATGAGATCATGACCTGAGCTGAAGTCGGACACCCAACCGACTGTGCCACCCAGGCACCCCAACCATGTTAATTTTCTAAACCAATAGAAGAGTTTTGTTGTAACTATATAAGTTGTCGGATGAAATGTTTCCCACATCACTGCTAAAATGCTAGAAAAAGAGTAATGGTATCATAATAATTTGTAACTGTCTTTGCTTATATACATTCTGATTTAGATCTTCCCCTACTTTTGATGAATGTGCTGAATTTCTGCATGTGAAATTTCAGGAAAAAGCGTTTGTCTTAGTTTATACATCTTTGGGGGGGAGTCAAAATAAAGACAACAGAGTTATTTTTAGGAGGTTTTCCTACACTTTTATTGCCTTTTAATAAAAGAGATCCTTGGGTTTTGAGGAGGAGATGATAAATAGTAGGGAGTGTGAAATTTAAAAGAACATATATCTTGGCTATAAATTCCATAGTATGGATAGAATCCCCTTTGTTTAGATCTCTTAATTTTTCTCTGGACAGTGTATAGCCCATTTAAGAATTATTCACATGTCTATGCAATATTCACACAGTAAAATTACGGTTTGGTGAAATAGGGGATAAAGACCTGAGAATCTTCCAGAATACAAAGAGGAAATATAATCAAATAAATAGGACTTAAAAATCACCCCAAGCTTTACAAACAACCACTCATATTCACACTGAGACAGCACACAAAATGGTGAGCACAGCCATCCTGGTGACGTTTTGTAATTTCAAAACGAAAACCATTCTACAAACCTTTTGAAAGAGAGAATATATGCCTACAAAGAAACAAGAGTCTGACTTCATTAGATTTGACTGAGTCAGATGCCAGAAGACAATGGAGCAATTTATTCAGATACTCAGATTTCCAGGGGAGGATGTTGAATCTAGACTTTTTAAATTCTATACAGTACATACATACACATACACACATATATGTAATTTCACTTTTGAAGAACTATGTTCAAAAGGCTCAAAATCAAAACAATATAAAACATAATATACAAAAAGAAGAGTCCACCTCTGTCCCCCTCCTCTGCCTTACAAACGGTGATTGTATTCTTTTTTTGTGCATCCTCCTACTATTTCTTTATAAATCCATAAACAAATAGGAATATGTAGATCTTCCCCTTTCTTGCACAAAAGATAGCTTACTATAAGTATTATTCGATTACTTTTTTTATATCACTTAATAAAAAATGTTGACAAACCCCACATTTCTTTGTCATTTCACTCTTCTAACTGCCGAGGACTGCGTTGTATAGATACACTAGAGTTCATATGACCAGCCCCTCATGTTGGCTGGTTGATCAGTTTCCAATCTTGTAGCATTTTAAGCAATCCTACAATTACTGCTATTGTCTATATGTTATTTCTTTTCATGTTCATATGTATCTGTAGGATTACCTCCCAGTAGTTGGATTACTAGGAAAGGTTAAATGTATTTGGGTACATGAGATCCAATTTCCTTCCTATAGGGTTTTCATTTTGGAATCCTAAAAACAATGTACGAGAGTACTGGTTTTCCCACAGTTTTGCTAGAAGAATATGTCAACCTTTGGGGTTTTTGCCAATATAAAATATAAAAAATGATATCTCAATGTAAATTAAACTTGCACATCTCATATTACCATTGAGGTGTTGTTTCCCTATCTATGTTTGAGGGGGCATTTATATATTTATCTGTGAACAATCTGTTGGTTTTTTTTTTAAATGTAATGTTTATTGATTTTTGAGAGAGAGAGAGAGAGAGACAGTGTGTGCGCAGGGGAGGGGCAGAGAGAGAGAGGGAGACACAGAATCCGAAGCAGGCTCCAGGCTCTGAGCTGTCACTACAGCCTGATGCGGGGCTCAAACACATGGACCATGAGATCATGACCTGAGCCAAAGTCGGACGCTCTACCGACTGAGCCACTCAGGCACCCCTATCTGTGCACAATCTTAACCACTTTTCTTTGGGGTTGTGAGTTTGTTTCACCTCAATTTCTAAGAGCTATTTATATATCAGGGAATTAGCGTTTGCTGATAATATGAGTCACAATCCCCCCTCCACAGCCATCACCAATTTTTCATTTATCTTTTGCATTTGCATATAGTATAGTTTTCATTTTATGCAGAAGTTCTTGATTTCCATCTAGTCAAAATCATCATTATTTTAATGACTTTTGGATTTTGCATTATATTAAGCAAGGCCTTCCACATTGCAAGGCTATCAGAAAATTCAGTGCTTTTTTTGGAGCATTTGCATGGTTTCATTTTCAAAATTGCAAACTTTGATCCATTTGGAATTTATCTTGGTGTAGGATGAGCAACATTAACTTACTCCAGATGGCTTCGCTAAATTGTTCCAGCACCACTGAACAAAAGTTCTTATTTTTTAATGAACACAAACCGTGGGTTAATTTTTGCTTGTAACTGCAGATTGGAGAAGACTTTTCTAACCATACTACAAAATCCAGTAGCTATGAAAAGTTGAGACTGATACTTTAGAACACATCAAAATAGAAAGCTTTATCTTTTTTCGTTGTTTTCTGATGACATCTTTATCATATGTTAAATTCCTGTGTGTATTTTGTTTATTTACGATCTTACTCTTCTGTTTCATGTGTCAGCTCGTGTGAAAGTAGGAGAGTTATTTACCTTTTGAGGCTTATAGTATACTTCATATCTACTGGGCTAGTTTTCCCTCATTGTTTTTCAGAGTTCATGTGGCTATATTTGCTTATCTTTTTTTACTTGAACTTTAGAATAGAATAATTTTATCTAATCTCAATTCATATCAAATTTAAGATCACATTCAATTAAAACAAACAAACAAACAAAGAACTTAAGGAAAATATACACATTGACACTGAATCTTCCTATCTGAGATTATGGTATGCCTTTACTATTAATTTAACTGTAACTTTATGTACTTCAGGAATGGTTTACTGTTTTATTTTTTTTTTTAATTTTTTCTATACAGGGTTTGTACATTTCTTTCTAGTTTTGGGCCTAGTTTTATGTTTTTATGTTGCTATTAAAAATCGGTCTTCCAGGGCATCTGGGTGGCTCAGTCAGTTAAGCATCCAACCTTTGGTTTGACTTAAGGTAATGATCTCACGGTTTGTGGGTTTGAGTCCTTCATCAGGCTCTGCACTGTCCTTGGAATTCTCTCTCCCTTTCTCAGCCCCTCCCTGGCTCTCTCTCTCTCTCTCTCTAAAAATAAATAAACTTAAAAAAAAACTTTAAAAAAAGGGTCTTCCATTGTATCTTTGAACTGGTTTCTTTTTTTTTCTTTTAATTTTTTTTTTCAACGTTTATTTTTTTTTGAGACAGAGAGAGACAGAGCATGAACAGGGGAGGGGCAGAGACAGAGGGAGACACAGAATCTGAAACAGGCTGCAGGCTCTGAGCGGTCAGCACAGAGCCCAACGCAGGGCTCGAACTCACGGGCCAGCCCGACACGAGGGTCGAACTCACGGGCCGTGAGATCATGACCTGAGCCGAAGTCCCAAAGTCAGACGCTTAACCGACCAAGCCACCCAGGCGCCCCTGAACTGGTTTCTTTATGTTTAGGTAAATTCTATTCATTTAATGTATATGTATTTTATATTCTAGTGTAGAACTGCATCATCTTATACTCGTAGTGTCTTATTTTCTTAGTGTCTTGGGTTTTTCACAAATAACATTATAGCAACTGTAAATAGTAAGAGCTTAACCTCCTCCTTTCCAATTTTGTCCTTACTTTGGCGAGAATGCTTATAGTATCTCATCATTCAGTGTGACTCTGGCTTTTAAATATATATCCATATATCTCCATATAATCAAATTAAGAAAACAAGTACAAAATGATTACTGTATTGTTGAGTGTTTTTAACAAAAATGAATGTTGATTTTGTCAAATACTTTCTCTGAATCCAGGTAGGTGACCATATAACCTATATGAATAGTTTGATAGTATTGAACCAGAGGCTATATGGGCCTTTTGTGACTAATCTGCTCGATTTTGTATAAACCTAAACCTTCTGTAAAACAAGTAATCTATTAATTTAAAAAACTAACTTGTTGATATATTTAAAGAAAGGTTGGCATAAGTTGCAAGATACAGTGTCAACTGAGAATGATAAGCAAGACAAGGCAAAAGATAGTTAGAAATAGAGGACTTGTCAGACTTTACTGTAGATAATTCTCTATTGAATCACAAAGCTTCAGTATACAGTTCCTTCTCTTTAAATTCCATGTTATTTTGATCTATCCCCACTGAATCTTTGATGTCTAAACATGGTATTAATCAGTACTCTTAAGTAAACGAAGACATTAAAAAATGAATAAATTCCAGGCTCAGAGTTTATTTCATTCCTAGTTTGGGGAATTTAAGAATCCCAGAAGATGGGATGGTTGCTCCTTGGTCAGACTTGTTGTTTCTTATTCTGCCCTGAGTTTACAATGGGGTTGTTGCAACTTGCCTTTACCGTTTTCTTTGGTCTGGATCCCTCATTTGATCCCCAGTCCAGTTACCTTCCTTGGAATCTTAGAAGATAAATTTTCTTTTCTCTTCAAAGGACCACTCCAGAGCACAGATTTCCCTATAGCCTGCATTTGGAGAAGTCTTGCAAGGAAATTCCTGCTGAGATACTTGCTGGGTATCTTTGCAGGTCACGAGAAAGCGTGGCCAGAGCACTAATACACCTCTTTCCATTATTCCCATGCATCTGCTTCACCTCCCTTATTCCTGTCACTTCCCTGGGGTTTTTGCCTTCTAATGAAAGCATTAGCACTTGATGCTTGCTATGGACTGAATGTTTTTTCATATAATGAAGCCCTAACCCCCAGTGTGATGGTATTTGGAGATGCAGCCTTTGGGCACTACTCAAAGTTAGATCAGGTCATGAGGATGGGGCCCTTGTGAAAGGATTAGTGTCTTTATAGGAAGAGACACCAGGGGGGACACAGTGAGGAGGCAGCCATCAACAAGATTGGAAGAGATTCCTCACCAGAACATGGCACCTTAATCTTGGGCTTCCAGGCCCCAGAACTATGAGAAAATAAATTTCTCTTGTTCCAACCACCCAATATTATGGTATGTTATTAAGGCAGTCTGGGCTAACTAACATAATGTTTAAACCAAGCTCTATTTTCTAGGGAAACTGAACTAAAACAGCAGCCATCACTTTATGAATATTGGATGCCCATATTACCTATTGCCTATTTACCTGAGCTTTTGTCCATGTTCCTGGTGTTCTTCTCTGTTCAACGGAGCTTCTTCATTTCCATTATTGAAGGAGGTTATCTTGCATATTATATATAGCATGTGGTGGCATGTACATCCGGTCTTTGAAAACTAGGTCTTAGGATTTAACTCAGTTGGGGGTCGTGAGTCCAGTTCTGTCGGCCTAACATGACAAAAAGTAGCACAGACCTTGAGAAGGAGCTCTACTGACTCATACCCAGAGCCTCCAACACTTACCAGTCTGTCTGATCTATACAAAGAAGAATTTATGAAAGGAAGCACTTGTTTCTGTTTTGTATATCTCTTGCCCTTTATTCTGACTAGCATCCCTGAAGCCAGATCACACACACATAGGGAGTAAATACTACTACCTATTACCAACATGCTATTCCTCACGTAGGTATTGATCACAAACTTCCTTGCATAACCTTGGTGGTTCAATGAATAAGTTTTGCCTATCTAACATGACAGACTATCAAATGGGATTCTTTCTGTCTCGGTTTTTTAAACCTCCCAAATCTGAGAATAATGGGGCCCACATTCTAAAGCAAAGTCTAGGCCATATAATCAACACTTGGAAGAATTACGCCAGTTCTTCCAGCCTTTGCCCCTTATTCAACTTCAGAGTATAGAATTTTGAGGCTGAAAATTCTGACATTGTGAAGTGTCTTGGAGAAATATGTCAGTATTCTGATCTTCCAAAGAGGGAGTTCAAGGGATGGAGAGGGTCTTGATGGGCCTTGATTGGTGTAGGACTCTCACCAGGAGGAATGTGAAAATGAGAGTCTGGCTGAGGCAATGCGTCAGACAAAGGATTACATTGGGAAATAACTGCCTTCCAACAGCAGTGGTACAGAGACATTTACGGACTATATGTAGATTCTGCAACAATAAATTAGCTTGGATACATGTTTAACAATCAATCCACTCAAGATCACTTATTTGATCTAATAAATGAATGGGCCACAGGAAACCAAGTGGCAGAATGGAGTCTCCTAAATGGCTAGCCAGAGAGGAGACATCAGGCATAAGGAGAGCTTCAGTAAGAGGTCTCCAGTGGGCACACCCTACGAGAATCATTTCTAGATATTCCCTAGTGGCAGGGGACACCTATGCCTGATCACATCTGTGTAAAGAGCAATTAGGGGGTGGTGACGGAAATGGGTGAGGGAGGACAACCATGTCCTCTTTCCCCTGCTGAAATATTTCCCGTTTCAGTCAGACCTGAGCTGCTGGTAAAGAGACATTTAATTTGGTTAACAGTTTAGAGTTTTGATATTACCTTGTACTGGGCAAGTCTTCCTATTTTCCGAGTGTCCAGAAGTTAAGAAATCAAGTCTGAGAGTCATCCCAGGGTAGGGAAAAATAAGTCATGACACCGATTTGAAAGAACAGTGGGAGAAAATAAAGTGGGTTATGGTTATTTTTCTAAAATCCAATTTGTTCAATAAACCAGTAACGAATATCCTTCTTTCAGTTCTTTTATATATCTACATTTTAGCAAAACTGGAATGACTCCTCAGTGTTTAATGAAACCCTATTGGTATTTTGTTCAGAATAACCCGTTTACAGGATTGGCTCATGTTTTACAGAACATTAAGCATTCTACATACTTGCCCATTAAATATCAATCAAGCTCCCCAGTAATTTTGACAAAAGTTTCCTAAGAGTGGTGCCTCCACAAATTGAGAGATTCTTACACAGGGTAAATGAGCTAATGTTGACAACTTGAGCATCTTTAAAAGACATGATAAATCTCCAGTAACACGTAGCCAAAGGTGAACCTTGCATGGAAAACTCTAGATTCTCTTTCCAGTTAAGATCTTAAACATTTAATAATTTATATTTCAACAACAAAAAAGAAGAATCCATTGAACCTGATCGATTTCCTTGGGATGCCCTGCAGCCCTTGAAACAGAACCTACAATCCAGTTGCAAATCTAGAAAAAATTCCATGTTAGCAAATTTATGCAGTAGAATCTAGAATAAATTTCACGTGGGAAACTTTATGGCTCTTCCTCAAGTCCTACCCAAATGTAATATGTTACAAAAATTTATGAACCCAAAATGTTATCTGCAATAATATGTTGAGAATGAAATCCAAGATAGTTAAAAAAAAACTGTACATACTAGCAGGTACTACTTTATGAAAGATCATATTTGCTGCAAAGATTAAAAAAGAATTCTGAACCAATAGGGTTGCCTGGGTGGCTCAGTTGGTTAAGAGACCAACCCTTGATTTTGGCTCAGGTCATGATAACATGGTTTGTGGGATTGAGCTGTTCATCAGGCTCTGTGCTGGCAGTGTGGAGCCCACTTGGGATTCTTTCTCTCCCTCTATCTCTGCTCCTCCCCTCACTCTCTCTCTCTCAAAATAAATAAGTGAACATTAAAAAAAAAAAAAAAGAACTTGAACCTATACATAGGAGATGGTGTCTAAAATACAGTTCTGTATGACGTTAAGAATATGATGAGATTTCTGGCAAGTGGGACCTACAAAGATAGCATGGCCAAAAATGGGATTAAAAGATAATAATTTAAAAAGAAAATAAAAATAAATTACCCCTCCCCCCACCGTGTCAAGAATGTAGATGTTTGGGTGTGCCTGGGTGTCTCAGTCAGTTGAGCGTCCTACTTCAGCTCAGGTCATGATCTCACGCTCTGTGAGTTCAAGCCCCGCATTGGCCTCTGTGCTGACAGCTCAGAACCTGGAACCTGCTTCAGATTCTGTCTCCCCCTCTCTCTGCCCCTCCCCTGCTCATGCTCTGTCTCTCTGTGTCTCAAAAGTAAATGAATAAAAATTTGAAAAAAAAAAAAGAATGTAGATGTTTCAACAAGCCAACACACACACGCAACTAAAGAAGGAGGGCATAGAGGTGGGAAAATGGATGAAGGAGAAAGAAAAGAAAGAGAAAAAGGTTGAGAAGGAGGAGGGAGGGAGTTAGATCCCAAGAAGGGAGGAGGGAGAGATGGAACCTGTAGCTATACATCAAAGAATTAGTTACCTGTGTCCCAAGGACTTGAGAGTTGACCTGCCATCAGTTATCAAGCAGTGAGGATCTGAAAATGAAGAGGAAGATGAGCATCGGCTGTATCAAAAATCAAAATGGAGACCGCCCGAAGGGAGTAAAACCACAGACACACATATTCCCCGCAAAGAGTTCTTGGACCGAATCACTCAAAGGTAAACAGACCTCAAAAGCAGACGTTGCAAGGTACACATTAGCCTCCAACATTCCCTCAAAATAGCAGGATTATGATGGTTCCTAGAGTAAATAAATACATACAACAGGGATTGTAAAACAAATGGTCCAAGGGGAATAGCCCTATATATTGGAGCTTTGTAACAGCGCACTGTGGTTGAACGTAGAGAGACTCATTTTATCAAGTAGAAAGGTGAATTACTTACCCCGAATGCAACGTTTAAACAGCTATGACACGAATAATATAGAAATACGTAAATCTTAATAAAACATGCCTTTAAAAATTCCCATGGTTTATTACTCGGTAGAAGAGCATAAAGAAACAGCCTTCACTATCCTTAGCTTACTCTTGTCTCATTACAAAAAAAATAAAATAAAATAACTCTGGAAAAATAAGTATGAAAGTGTGATTTTAAATTAAAAACTTAAATAATGAAATGGGCCTTCACTTCCATTCCAAAAGTGAGAGTGTAAGACTTAGCAGACTAGTTGAACCAAAAAATGAAGGGGTATAAATACAAGTTGTTGTTTTTTGCTTGTTCCCTGTTGACTTCTTATGTGTGACCCCTGGATTCTTCTTGTTTGGCCCAGGAGGATGATTACAACAGTGCTAGATCTCAGTGAGATATCTTTGAACAGGTTAATCATTCTTAAGAATTGTCAACGCTACCTACCATATTTTCACTACTATAGATAATGCTTGGTGATTATAAATAAGGTTGCAATAAACATAAGGTGCATATATCTCTTCAAATTGGTATTTTCGTTTTCTTTGAGTAAATACCGAGCAGTGAAATTACTGGATCATATGGCAATTCTATTTTTAATGTTTTAAGCAACCTACATACTACGTCAATAGGACAGTTTCTTGTTTTTAAACGCTAACAACGGGAGAAAAAAGAACTGCTAATGAAAAATAAACATTTACACACATTCAGCAGAATTCTAAGCATCTCACATGTATTAATGTATTTAATTCCCCAATGACTCTTACCAGACTGATACTATTATTAGCCATATTTGACATATGAAACTGGAGAAAACTGAGCTACCAAGAGATGAAAATAACTTGTCCAACGATATGCAACTAGAGGTAGGAGGGAGAGCCAACTTTTAAGCCCATGAGACTCTTGATTCCCAAGGAAAACAACTAACTGGTGATGTGCTTGTGTGACTAGTCAAACGGACATACGTTTAATAAATGTCTCTTTAATAAATAAGAATGAGCTTACAGGACTGTCTTGGGAAAATCATTAGGGAATGAAAACCCTCAGAGATGAAGAGCATTGGCTTGGAGAAGAAGATGCAATGTAAAGAATTCATGGAAGGCCCCACATTGTGTGGGAGGTTGTGGTGACGTCACTCCTCGTCCCATATGTCAGGTCTGACACTCCCTTGCTTCTGGCCAGGAGGTACAACGGAGAGAGAAATAACATTGAAAATGGCAAGTACATTTTGGGAAGATAGATGGCCATTTGGGGGCGCAATATTATATAGATTCATTAAGACAAATAGATCTAGGTCTGCTAAAAAAAGTAGAAGTTACAAGATATCCTAACATGTATTTGAAATAAAATTTTTGAGAAGAAGCCCATCCTAAAACAACACCTCTATGCTATGCTTTTATGCAGTTGTGGCACATGCAAGCCTTTTGATGGCCTTCAAGTTTCTTTTTTTTTAATTTCTGACAACTTTGGAAGTTACTAAAGAGTGTAGCAATCATTTCTTTTTTGTTTTGCAATTCTGTAAATTGTTCCTTAATTCATCTTTTGAAATAGCATTGATCTAAAACAAAACCGATTCTATCTGCAACCTTATTAAATTAAAACCTTTGAATTATTTTTCTGTTGACTCCTCGGTTTTCAAAGTTACCACAAATGTAGCATTTGTTCATACAATATGCCTTACATGTGGATATTGGTTTGCCTATTAATATTTTTAATTTTTTTTAATTTTTACATTTATTTATTTTTGAGAGACAGAGCACAAGAGACAGAGAGGGAGACACAGAATCAGAAGCAGGCTCCAGGCTCTGAGCTATCAGCACAGAGCCCGATACAGGGTTCGAACCCACGAGAACTGCAAGATCATGACCTGAGCCGAACTCAGACGCTTAACCGACTAAGCCACCCAGGCGTCCCGCCTATTAATATTTTAAAGATGAAATATTTTGAATAAGATAAAATATTTTAAATAAAGAGGAGATATTTGTAAGAAGAAATTATAAAACCCATAATTGTTCACCACCAGAAGAAAATAAATAGGGAAAACACCAGATTGATCAACCCATATTTTGTTGTCCGTCGGCTAAATGGACAATTTAATAAATTGTGATCAAACGTCTTATATAGGCTAGATATAGAGTGGAATACAAGATTATAGAAGGCATGGTGACCCATGCTCCCCAGGAAAGGTCCACAATAAGCACACAGTCATCATAGGAGGAGGTATATGATAACTACTGAAGAAATGCTATAAATCAAGTGAGAGAAGAACAAGGGAGAAAGTCATTTGTGCTGGTAGACAAAAATAAATGAAGACAATCTGAGGCAAATGAAATAAAACTAAGGAATGGATGAGGCAGAAGAGTAAATTTTCCAGTTTTACTGAACTACAGATTATTATTTGGAGAAAATGGAAGCATAAAGAAAAATGTAAGCTGGATTAACGTGATGAAGGGCCTTGAAGGCCAGTCCAGAGCTATTTGTTATTACCTTAGATACAACATCTGTTTGACTGATCTTTCTATCCAGATACTTGGCATTATCCCAGCATTCGGCTGGAGTTTTAAGAAAAAAAAAAAAAAAGAAGAAACATAACCCTTGGGCAAAGGTCAAGGAATATCTGAATTTGACGTTGGAATTTTTTTTTTTCCCAAGGGGAGAAGTCTTACCACTATTCCTTGAGGCTTAAAAAAGGGCCACAGTTAAGAAAATAAATTATTAAACAATGTCACAAAATAGATGGCTTTTAATATAAAAGGAGTCCACTCCAATTCTGATTTGTATAATTTTATGAACATTAATATTTTAATGGCCTATAAAGTGCTATAGTACCCTCACCCACACCCAATGACAATGCATTGTCATTGCAGTGGCTGTTCCTAAGTCAGGATTTTAAGTGGTAACTGCACGTTGATGTCCACTGAACTTCCTTTGAGGTTCAAGAATCTTTATTTATTAGTGCATGCACTTAAGTCTGTAAGCTGGAAAGTTACATAAATTTGGGAGTCATGAATTTGCAGGCAGTCTAAGAGTTCAAGCATAAATTTGGGAGTCATGGATTTGGCATTGGTTTCAGTCTTGCCAAAATGTATCTTCCTAACTCTGATCCAGTGACATCACTATGGCCTTCAAACCTTAATCTCTAAGCAGGCGCTACTCCAACTATAAACACTGGGAGTTTTTCACATTTCAGACCGTAAACCCAGCATACCCAGGAGTTTGTTGTGACTCAAGTGTGTATAAAACTCAGATTTTCATCCCTACAAAATAAAATAAAGATTCTTCAAGCCTATTTTAGTAAAAATGAAAAATTTTTAAGTTTTTTTCTCTTTCTTGAGTAGGTCATGAGTTAAGGACAATCTGTCACCATAACTTTGAACTACTTGATCTTGGTATGCTTTTTTGGTCTCGTTTTAATGTTTCTCCAACCCAATTTCTCTTGTCTTCTTTAAAATGGACTAATCTCCAATCATCATGGAAATAAGTCAAGTAAATGAAAAATCATAAATTACACGGGGACTCACTAATTCAGTCAGTTTATTTGAAAACAAATGCCCTGGGGCTTCAAAGAGAGGTAACTGCCTCAGCTCCAATTCATCGTATACATTGGCCAATTTAACTTGCCAAGGAAATGATAGATGATTTAACAAAGTGAGTGGCCAATGTGACATTCTGTTCCATCCACCGACGTGTTGGGGGTGGGAACGAGGTGGGGGTCAGGGGAGGATAGAAAAAGTCTGGAGCATTAATTCTAAATCATGGTTTTTATGAAACACTCAGGTTAGTTACATTTCACCCCCTAAGGAAGTATCATAAAACAACCCCAACATTTTCAAAGTTAAAAGCTTTCAATTCAATTCTCTTTTAATTATACATACTACAAAGCACTTTAAGGAAGTTGCAAATCCCCAAGGGCTATGAAATATAAAATTAGATATGTGCCAATCAGAAAATACTCCCTTATAGTTTGTTGCATTACTGAAAACAAAACCCATCGGTTATCCACAAGATAACAAAAAATGAATTCAAGATGTAAGCGACATTATCTTATAGGCATATTGCGGTTCCAGGTATAAGTTACATTCATCATATCTGTATTATGATCTAGTCCTGTGAGATATGAGAGGTAGATATTATTCCATTTATCACTAAAGGAAAATTGAAGAGTGGAAAGATGTCATGATATATTCAAGACCACACAGCTGGTAAATAGAAGAAAACAGATACCTGTAATTAATCCAACTTTCCACTATAATACACTAATCATTAAGATGGAAATGAGGAAAAGTATACATATAAAATACAACATAGATTTCAAGATAATATTCATTCATTTACTCATTTTAAAATAATTTTAGGGGCGCCTGGGTGGCTCAGTCGGTTAAGCGTCCAACTTCAGCTCAGGTCACGATCTCACAGTCCGTGAGTTCGAGCCCCGCGTCGGGCTCTGTGCCGACGGCTCAGAGCCTGGAGCCTGCTTCCGATTCTGTGTCTCCCTCTCTCTCTGCCCCTCCCCCGTTCATGCTCTGTCTCTCTCTGTCTCAAAAATAAATAAACGTTAAAACAAAAATTTAAAAAAAAATAAAATAAAATAGTTTTATATATTAATCTGCCCCACACTTTCTTATGAACTAGTGAATAAGATAAAAAATAAAATACAGTTTTGAAAGAATCAGGTTGTGAAATGTAAAATTTTTAGAGTGGCCACTAGTTAGATGAAAGTGACATTTTCTCATGACTGCCTCCATGTCCTTTATAGAGTTGCTGAGTTCTTCCTTGCCTATCACCTTTTAAAAGTGTTTCTGAAGATATCTGGAATGAGAACTCCAAAGCAAAATTCCATCTTGAATTTCAGAGCTTCATTTTGAGGGAATTTTCTAACAATTCTTAGCTCAACTCAAGTGGTTTATTAGAAATATGCTAATGCATTATTGGGCCAAATTCCTTTTTAAAAAATTAAGTGCATTAGGTGAAATGATAATAGTGGAATCAAGTTGAAATTTTAACTCTTGTTTTCTTTTTTAACTGTGAAATTTTGGGTGGATAGAGAGCATATAGATTGGCAAATGTAGACTTAGCCTAAGAGGTAACTTGGAAAAAAAAGATTCCTAAATTCTTGTATGATGTACAGGAAGTAGAAAGCAAATGTCAAATATAAATGTAAAACAGGACAGAATAAACTATTACAGCAGATCACGAAAGTGGCTCGGTTCAAACGGGCTTGTCTGGGAATTTTGTGCTATCCAGATGGGTCAATTTGATACATGCACATATATACATCCTACAAGAGTCGACTAAAGTCTCTTATAACTGGAATGTCTCACAAGCTGACAGCTTATGAAATAGCAAAGTATTGAAATACAAGCACAGTGTGATGAAAATTAGAATAACATACAAAAATCAACTTTAATTAGTTGTGCATTAATGGGATCCAAATTAGTTGTATACTCACAAGTGGAAGCATTTGGATGGATGATGCAGACATCTGCTCGAGTGTGGGCAAAGGCAGAAAGATAATTTTATTTTCAGCTGCTTTAGGAAGGAAACAGAGAAACTATGGCAAATATGATCGGCTAGTTAAATAAATTAGATATTGGCAATTACTGTACAAAGAAATACCATGTTATTTTGGGCAAAGTCATTAGAAAACAAAACAAAAATTTAAATAAGTATGAAGACAATGTATTTTCTAAATGAGTATACAAATCACAGCTTTGGAAATTAAAATTTAAAAAAAAACATACAGTGGAACAAATATAAAATAATGGAGGATTCAGGTCTATAAAATTTTATGTTTAAATGGGGGTGGGGGGGACCCTTCTATCTGCTGGTTAGCAGCAGTCATGTTAATTCACATAAGACCAGAAAGATTGCTGAAGGGGATGGCCCCCTTGAACTAAATTGTAAACAATCAGGTAAATTAGCAGAAAAATCTACTGCGTCTTTGCCTCCTTGCTCCCTTGCCTCCCGCTATCTTCAGGGGGAAAAAAAAAAGTACCATTGTCACAGCATGTGGACCAGGACTTTGTTCTATTGGTACAACTTTTGTGTTCTTCTGTTTCTGGTCATTGTATGTTGAATTTACACCCTGACCCACAGAGCTGGATAAAATCCATTTTGTTAAGTCCCTTCATGTTTAGGGATCCTAAATAAACTACCTTCAACAGACTATTCCTGCGCCTGTGTCCAGATTTAAAGCCATGTAACACCTGGACTTTGTGAGCTTAACCTGCTGTGACAAATAAAAATAAATAAGAAAGTTTCCCGTAGTTGACAACCCAGGTGGAAGTTTTACTACAATTTCCATCAGTCATGGGGGAAGGCTTCAAGTGAAATAAACTGTATTTACACACAAGTTTGGTCAGAGAGGTGGCTGTATTATAGCTGTATTCAGCCTCTGAAACCTGCACAGAGATCTACAGATCTAAATAAACTGAAAACAAATCCCCTTGTCCACTTGAAGTTCTTCTTTATCCGTTTACATGCATCTTTGAAGTTCTTCTTTATCCGTTTACGTGCATCTTTTCTGTATCTAAATAATTTGGACCAAGTGAATTTTGCCCTAATTCAGGAGAAAGAAAAATCTGGGGGACTCTGGGCTGAATGACATAAACGCTCTGGGAGGGGCGGGGAGCCAAGTATTACACATACTCTCTCAGATCTGTATCTCACACTGATTCTGTGATTTAAGTTTTCCTTTTATTCTGATTTACTGAACTGATAGAGTAGGGGAAGTGTGACCAAATTTTTGAAAATACCATATAAAGACAAAAATAAACCCTCTTGCAACAACAATCTAAGATAGAAGAACACTGGTTAAAGAAGTCAAGTCCAGGATTTTAATCAACATCCCCGAAGTATTTTTTTTTAACAACATAAATTTTCCCTAAGTGGAGGCGTGAAAATCCGAGCTACATAGAAAACAAGACTAATGAGAGACAGACTTGCAGTAAGATACAAAAATGTGTTATAAAGCTACCATGCTTAATCAAGTGTGGTGATGTGGGCACAAAAATAAGACCGGATGAGAGTCCTGAGAAACAGAAAACACTGCGGAAAATAAAATCTTGTGCATAATGGAGACGGCACTTAAAAACAATTGGAAAAGAATGATTTAGCCATTAAAGTAAAGAATTGGGGTTTTGGGGGGGGGGGGGGGGGGGGGCGGAAATGAAGTTATACCATTACTCCTACCAATCATCAATATGGTTTAACCGCCTAAACCATGTCAGCAGTTTAGCAATCTTAATATCTAAGATGGGGAAAAAAAACATGTAAAAGATCAAGAAGAAAATATATGAGTATTTTTCTGATCTTGACGTGTAGAGGAGTTTAAGCCCTGAAGCTAAGAAAAATATCATAAAGGCAAAAGCAGAATGTTCTAACAACATTAAAAGTAGAAACATCTGAATCAGAAAAACACAAACAAAAAGAGTATTAAAAGAAAATGACAAATCGGAAAAGCATTACAACACACATGCTAGATTAGTGGACACAGTCCTAATAAAGAACTACAAATAAACACAAAGACAAACACCCTAATGATATTATACACAAAAGTCAGGAACGGACAACTTAAAAAAAAGAAACGTGAACAGTCATTTGACATACAAAACAAAGTTAAATTCTGCCTTTAATTGAAATATCACTTTCTCGTTTTCTCTTTGGAAAAATCAAAAAGTAAATGATAGTACCTAGTGTTGTTTGGGTAGATCAGACACTCTCGTATACTGCAGGCGGGAGTATGAATTAAATTAAAGCATTTGGAAAAAAATAAGTTGCCAATATGATTCCAGACCCTGAAAAATGTCAGTGCATCTTGGTTCAGCAATTCCGTATCTGGGGATTAATCATATGGAATTAATTTAGAGATGCACACTAAGATTTATGTATAAGGATAGTCATAACTGCTTTATTTATAGTAGGAAAGATAACTTTAAAACTCAATAAAAAAGATGAGCTGAATAAATTACAATACATGCATTAAATGCAATAGTCTACAACCATTATAAATCATATCTCTTCACAGAATATTTAGTGACATGCAAAATTCTCACAAGAAAATCAGGATACAAACTGTTATATACACTTTGATTTGCATCATGTTGTACCCAGACTCAAGCAGCAACAAACACAGAAAAATACTACACTGAACTCTAAGAACATATTAACATGGGTGAAGTATCAACTTTGGATTTTGGTTGATTTAAATTTTCTTCTCCACACGTTTCTGCATTTTCCAAATATCCGCAAATAAATGCGAATTGCCTTTTAAAAAAAATTTTTTTAAGTTTATTTATTCTTGAGAGATAGAGACAGAGTGCAAGCACGGGAGGGGGAGAGGGAGGGGGAGACACAGAATCAGAAGCAGGCTCCAGGCTCTGAGCTGTCAGCACAGAGTCCAACATGGGGCTCGAACTCATGAACTATGAGATCATGACCTGAGCTGATGTTGGATGTTTAACCAACTGAGCCACCCAGGCGCCCCATCTGACTGGCTTTCTAATTGAAAGACAAAAACAGGTTCAACCACAGCTTCATCTGCTATGTGGGCTCAGCCAGGTCGCTTTACCTTCTTGTTTGGTCTTCATTTGCAAGTGCCCACCATCCCAGCTATATTTCTCAGAGGTAGATAGGTGTTCAACAGTTTAAAAACAGTTTTTAAAAAATAATAAAAGGATTACGCATATTTCAGGTAGTTTGTTGTTTTATAAAATCAAAAGACATTTATGACTCATCTCTGACACCTTCCTGAAAATTAGGAACACAGGCTCACAAAATGGTTTGCATTTTATAGTCAATAGAATTATTCTGGAAGGTGTATCTAATTGTAGTTGCACGCTCTGGTTGCTGATGGCAAAATGCTTACATCGTCCATTTAGTTTGAATAAACTAAAACCAAGCTGAAAGACTATCACGGTGTTGACATGAAAAAGAAACCTTTCTACGGTGTTCTAGATATTTTTGTTAATGTGAAATCTGAGAACTTTAGTAAGGAAAAGTTCCAATCCATTTTTACATTACTTACATTGATACATTGTTTCTGAAATGTTGGATCACGATTGGTTGTGTTTTTCGGTCAGAAATCAGGGTATATTAATGTCTAGCAGAAGACGTTGAGGTGGGTTTTGATATGTGGTAGTCCCTCATTTCTCTTTGCCAATTTCTAGCCAACATGAAGGTTAAAATTATTATGTTAATGCTAAGGAAAGGGTAATGGAGGGGATGCATGAAATATATGAGGTATATGGAAATAGAAAGAGCAAGGTAGGACTTCTGTACTTCAGAAGATCCACACTTGCATTTAACTGGAAAAATAATAACATCGCCAGCAATAACAGCGTGTAACGTTATTTTACACTACTGAATTTCAGTCACCTTGACAAGGAGTCATACGCTGAAAATTATAAATGTACCCCTTCATTATGCTATTCCAATGTGGTTTCTTTTTTAACATTGAAAACATATTAATCTCAGTGGTGATGTTCTTAATCGACCGACAATCCTCTCTTATTTGAGATCAGAGGGTCTACTATTGGGTAGAAAAAAAATCAAAGGCATAGCAATATCTGATATTTACATTTTTTTTCAGTATTGAATTATAGAAATTAAGTGTTTGAGGTTTTGAAGATTCACCAAGCTTAGATTTCACAGGGGCTTTAGAAATGTTACACGTTCACTTTTGTTGAATATCTAGGCATATCCTATCTTTAATAAAAATCGGTGAGATGTTTTGCACGGTAGAGGAAAGAACAAGCATTTATTTCTTCATTAACCTTTGCAATAGCCTGTTATTCAGTCTCTAACTAACAACGGCAGGAATTTCTAATAGTAGTAACTTATGGTAGTAGTTACAACCTTAATCCTACTTTGGTGCTCTGGTCCAAGTTGTTCATCTTTGTTTTTACAAAGATTAAGCAAGCCATGCTTTATTATTATGACGTCAACCTCCAGACATATTCTTTAATGGAGAAATCGGAGATAACAAAAATAAGTGTCACATTCTCTGGTTCCATATAATACCCTTCTCTCCTTTAAATCACCATATTTTGTCATGTTTCTTCTGGAAGATGAGGCAAATCTTCCCTAGGGAACAACCAGGGTGATGAGTACCAATATATTCAATAAAAGCAACAGAAAGTTCTTGAACTCCTTTTCAGAAGTTCTCTCCATAGCCTGCTTCCTCCATTTTAATGAAGAAATACAAATTCTCCTCTGGGGGTTACTCAAAGCCTGCCTTCTCACACCCCCAGCTTGAAGATTTAAGAACGGTAGCTATTTGCACAGGATTACACACAATATGTATAAAATTTTATGTTACTATGTACTCGGCTGTAATCGTATTTATTTCGCAGACATCGGTGCCTTTTCTCACACGTAGGTAAAGGCGGCAGAAGCTTGTACGAGTGCCCACCATTTGTATTTGGACACACCTGAAGAGTCTTGGTATCATGTAGAGGCAAGTTCAGAGCTCATTTGTTAAGCAATTCAATCAGTACATTCAATTAATAGTAAAAAGATTTTTTACCATTTGCCATTATTGAGTTTGTTAAGAAATAATCAGTTACGTTAGAAAGAGCATAGACCTTAGAGCCAATTAGTACCTTAATTTAATCTCAGCTGTAATTTATAGGCTCTAGGACAGGGTACATGTTACTTAACCATTCTGATCCTCAGGTGTCTTCGTCGGTAAATAGCTACAGTTTGGGGGCAGGGATTAAATGTGATAAAGTATGATAGAGTGATGCATGCACAATACACACTTAATAAGTGGGAGTGGGGTTTTAAATACTTGGTTAAAATACACCAGAAAATATATAATTGGCTATTCCTCCTATTCATTGAAAATCTGTACCTTTCTTATCCAAAACACTCGGAGTATGCAGTGGTTTTTAAGAAAAGTTGTTCAAATGTTCAAATTTTAAGTAATATAATAAGATATATAACTGGTACCTCTTTTCCTCATTATTCTTATTTGCAGGCTGACATTCAACTAGTTGGTTTTTATTCCTTGAACACGTCTCTTTGCCTCTAGACTGTAGGTTTGAGGAGGCTAGGGACCAGGTCTGTGTTTTCTTCATTGCTTTCCCTTTGCCCAACACACAGGAACAATTCAACAAGTGTGACACGATTGAATGAATGAAAACTAATGAACCTCCTTAAGAGAGTGAGGGTTGAATGTGACAAACATACAGCCAGCCTCACGGGTCTTCCTGAGTCACTAAGAGCTCAGTGGAAGGCAATGGAGCTGCAGACAGAAGACAGTCCTCCGTACCATTTGATCTCTGCTTACTCTACCACATCCTTATTACCACTGATACCGAATAATATATCAAATGAATTTTATTTTGCATTCACAGTGACCTTGTACTTTATTGCAGAGCTGGGAAATGAGTAAGAAAATGTTCTTGCCTATAGACGTCATGGGACATGCCCAGTATCTATCTACCCCATTATTGTCTGGCTGCACAGGAGACCTCTATAATGAGCCCACGCACAGTATCAGCAACGTCTTGTGAACGAGCAGGTCAGATCTCCCTGCTCTATCGAAATGTGAGGGGGCCGGTGAATGGGAAACCGGGGCAGGGGTAGTTTAGCTTTATATTTTACTATCTGCCACTTCTTTTGAACAACATGGGTGGTGCTGGGGCCTCTGGCGGTGTTCCCAGAAGCACTGTCCCTGCCAAGCAGAATTTGCACCTTCACAAGTGCTGACTGACTGTGATAGAAAGGTATGGTCCTCTTTTGGAGGCAGCTTTCTGGGAAAGATATTATACTTTCAGTCCAGGGAGGACCCAAGGAAAGAGGAATATTTGTCTGGTACTGGTAGGCAGCAGATAATTTGATTCTTTTCTCATTACTTGTGTTCATTCTACCATGCATATTTTTGAAAACTTAAGTTCCCTAGACACAGATCATAGAACAAAATAATAAAATATGAAAGAAATAAGGTTTCTCCTTTTCTTTCTCTCTTTTCTTCCTTTTTTTTTTTTTTTTTTTTTTTTACAGAGTATTATAAAAAGTTTGTTTTCCTGGCTAACAGCAGCAAATGTACAAAGCTTTCTTCGTTAGGGTTTGCTATTTAAACCATCAGCTCATTCTGCAAGAACATCAAACATGTGTCTACCAGATGCTGGGGAACAGTGCAGTCCTAAGGATCTGACTCAAGTGAACAATAATCTGTGGACAGCGGGTGTGAACCTGAGCTGGGCCAACACCTCATCAGACCGAATGGCTAATTGATTTCAAAATTAGACTTGGTATTTCTGAACAATAATCTTAAAAGGCAGCAATAAAATACATCAGGATCCTTTGAGCTAGCCAAGCTTTCATCCAAATGGCTTATTACAAAGAGCTGGCACACCTGAACTTTGGCACAGTCAAATAAATCCAAAAACAGCAAATGGAAACCACATTTGGCACTGGAGGTTTGTCAGGAGAAGTTCGTATTCATGAGGAAACATGATTTTTTATTTTGAAAATAATTTTTGTGTTAGTGGCAGGAAGCAATTCATTGAATGTGTTTTACTTTGACACCTGTGATTTATGCAATAAAATATGCATAATATCTGAAGGCTTTGGGGTCTCACCTAATCTTTGGAACACCAGGAGCAGCCAGGGCACAGCAAGGGTTAGAGTAGTTCCATTAGTGATAACTTAATCGCATGTGTAGACCTACCCCTTTGAACTCTGAATAGCTGTTTTGTGGCATCGGGGTCCAAAAGGGTTTAAATCTGACTGCATTGCAGTGACAATAAATTATACCAACTATTTTAGAAATGCTTGGAATCTTATCTTGCCTTCAGAGTGAACAAACTAAGATTACAATCCCTGGATGAAAAGATGGCATAAATTCTGAGAACAAACACGTAAGATTTACACAATGGCAATGGTGTATTTCAGTACTCTTCTCTTGAAACATTTTATTACAAATCCTACGGATATGTATCAAAAGGCTCTGTTTAAAAAAAATGAAAAGAAAAAGAGATAAACAATAGGGTGCATGCCAGGGGAAAATGAATTAAAGAATTGACTGATTACATAATCCATGTAAGAATGGAATTCTTATTTTAACTTCCTGGCTATTTTAGGAGAAAAACTTTTGGCATTCTCTTTACATGTATTAGCCAAATAATGGACTCAATTTTTAACATTAAATTTTATGTAAAATCTCTGCTTAACTGGATGTATTTGTTAAGTCTTTTCACTTCCTTGCTAGACTCTACCCAAAGATAACAAAATATTTCGTAGAAGGAGGAGGGAGAAGAAAAAAAATTAAGGAAAGGAAATGGACTCACCAGTATGGGTCTAACCCTGAACTCATGCAGCAAAGAATTTTCCAGAGAAAAAGGAGGGCAGAGAGTGAGCCTGGAGAACTTCTCTGCAACTGAAAGCATTTTTTTGTCTTGGGTTCTCCCTTTTTTAGGGCAATATCTCTCTGGTTGTTCAAAAAACTGACAACCTAAGAGTAACTGTGATGATGATTTTTTTTCACTAAGACACTACTCCCAGCCTACAGCCTGTGCTGAGCTCATTAGGAGGTGACTGCCCCTTGGGAATTCATGGTTAGAGACCTGAAGAAAGAAAGTCAGGAGTCCTATCGTCTCCTCTTCCATTCATTCACTTAGTGAGCTTTGACATATCTTCCTTTCTGGACTTCCGCTCACTCATTTTTAAATGATGAGAATTGAAATAGATGATGTTCTAATGACTATTTCAGTTCTAAAATATTATAAAGCAGGGCGCCTGGGTGGCTCAGTCGGTTGAGCCTCCGACTTCGGCTCAGATGTGATCTCAAGGTCTGTGAGTTCGAGCCCCGCGTCAGGCTCTGTGCTGACAGCTCGGAGCCTGGAGCCTGCTTCGGATTCTGTGTCTCCCTCTGTCTCTGCCCCTCCCCCGCTCATGCTCTGTCTCTCTCTCTGTCTCTCTCTCTCTCTGTGTCAAAAATAAATAAACATTTAAAAAGATATTTTTTTTGCAAAATAAGATATTATAAAGCTGTAAAACAGTTCCTTCAAAGCTGATATAAACAAACTTGGTGCCTGCACTGCTTGAATGAAAACATTAGAAAGAGATATTCAGGCTGTGATATTTAGTGAACTGGATTAGGACACACGCAGAGGTTTCAGAAATGTGGTTTGTAACCACATTTTCCAGCATAATGAGATAGAGAACTAATTGACAAAAACTTTAATGAGAAATGCTATTTGAAATGGAAATGATTTTTTAGCTAGTACTAAGTAGATGGAAAAATCACTCATTAACTCTGCTTGCACAGGGCAATAGTAAATTTTCCAAAATAAAATTAGTTCCTGAGAACACATCTCTCAAATCATATTCTTCATTTATCTCGTTAGCCAGTGTATTCTGAGTGTTTCTTTTATAAAGACAAATGAACACCCAAGATATACAAATACTCAAGAGAGTTGTTAAATGCAGAGTGTTGAATTCTGGAGAGTTTTAGGTATTATGAAAATCAACTCCTTGGTATTCTGTTCATGCATTTTGTCAGTACACGTTAAAAGAGTAAAGCATATATTTCGTTTCAAATGTTATTGACTCGGAAGTTGGAATCCAAAGCAGTCTACATTCCAATCCAAAATTCTAAAGGTTTTCCATTTTAATACATAAGTAATTAAAATGTATATTAATATGACATTGTGTTATCTATACCTTTAGACAGTTTTATCTGGAATCTTAACTAATACATTTTAGAGGGCACCTGATCTTATTCTGCTGAATTCGCCTTCGGTCTCATTTAAGTAATTTTCTAATTTTTGTAAAATGACAATAATAATGACAATAATATTTAACAAATGTATTCTAGTCTGTCAAGTGTTTTTAATGCAGTGACTCATTCAACTTCACAATAAACTTGCAAGGTGGATACTATTATATCTATTTTACTTGTTAAAAAAACAATTTTTAAAAAGGTTAAGTAACTTGGTGACGCACCTGGGTGGCTCAGTCACTTGAGCCCCGGACTTCAGCTCAGGTCCTGGTCTTGCAGTTCATGAGTTGGAGCCCCGCGACGGGCTCTGTGCTGACAGCTCAGAGCCTGGAGCCTGCTCCCGATTCTGTGTCTCCCCCCCTCTCTCTCTGCCCCTCCCTCACTCACACTCTCTCTCCCTCTCTGTGTCTCTCAAAAATAAATAAAAAACATTAAAAAAATTTTTTAAATAAATTAAAAAATAAAAAGGTTAAGTAACTTGACCCGGTTAGCACAGTAACTTTTTTTTTAAGTTTATTTATTTATTTTGAGAGAGAACAAATGGAGGATGGACAGAGAGAGAGAGTGAGAGGATCCGAAGCGGGCTCCTCTGACGAGGGGCTCAAACTCACAAACGGTGAGATCATGACCTGAACCTAAGTCAGATGCCCAAATGACTGAGCCACCCAGGCACCCCTAGCACAGTAACTTTTAACTGACTATTTCTTACCTGTTCTTATTTTCTACAATAAGCACCTTAATAAGTACATTATCACTACTGCAAGGAGTGTAATCATTCATTCATTCTACAAACACTCATCGGCGGCCTGTTAAATGACAACCACTATTCTAGGCATACAGGACAGCAGTAAATTTACATTGTAGAGTGGGGGCGTCGGAAAGTGAATAAGTAAATATATAAATAAAGATTATTTCAGATAGGGAATAAGCGCCGAGGGCCACTGTGTCTAGCCACGCAAGTTGTGACTCTAAGAATTGTGAAGAAAATTAAGCAGAATGGTGCATGGGGAATGACTGGGAGGGATTTTAAAGTAAGCAGTCAGAGAAGGCTTCTTGGAGGAGGCAGCATTTGAGCTGAGATTCAAATGACAAAAAGCAACCAGCCTCGGGAAGATCTTGGGCGGGGCACCACACGGAACGACCGGAGCAAAAACTTTGAGGCAGGAACAGGTTTTCTGAGGACAAGAAACATAAAGAAAGCCACGAGGCCAGAGCACGCTCAGCAGGGGGAGGAGAGGGAAGATGAGTGAGACTGGAAGGGACTGGACCACATGTGGCCCTTCCTGGCCATCAGAAGGAGCATGAAAAGCATTACTAAAATAGTAATGTAAACCCTGCCTTTATACTATTGTCATTAACATTCATAGAGGTAAAGCAGAGCTTGTGAATTTGTCTCACTCTCGGAATGCTTGCAGATTTTAGGGACCAAAAAAAAAAAAAAAAAAGGAAGAAAAAGAAAAGCTATGGATTATGTCTCTGGAAAAACAGGCACATACACGGAAATGTGCACACTATTTCAGGAGGTATTCAGCTTTATGTTCACCCAGCAGCTTATATATGGGCCCATGGACTTCAGATTAAGAAAAATCACAAAAACTATGTAATGGTGAGCTAAATGAATTGTGGCCGCTAAGTAATAAGTATAATCCTCACTTAAGTAGTTTTCCTCCCAAAATTATATAATCCAGTGCAGACTATATAAGTCACACTACACTACACAAGGCTGAGTTTCCAGTTTCAGCCTCAGAGGTATGTATATTTCTTTAACAGATCCACAGTCTCCTTTCTGCAATTCTTACGTGCAAAAGCCAAATTCTAAAAGCTGAAAGCAATCATTTCATAAATCAGTTGCCAGAAAAATTTGACCTGAGTCAACCTGAGGTTGTTTTCGATTTGTCTTTATTTGTGCAACTTGTATGTCTTATCTATGGCAGAGATAATAATGTGTTGGATTATACACAATGATGCCTTAGTCCTCCCTGGTTGTGTTGATAGATGATACATAGGTGATATAGAGAGGTAGGTAGGTAGGTAGGTAGATAGATACGTAGGTACATCCCCTCCAACCACCCCCCCCCCAAAAAAAATTATCAAAATTCTGAAACACATGAGGCCTGGAGATTTGGGGGTAAGGAAACATGGGCCTGCATAAGTCTTCTAAAATGTTTCTTGAATATTTTACACGCCTTTTCTATGTGTTTGAGATACCAAACATAAGTCAGCATGCAAGGCTCTAACCGCTTACGTCCAGCTGCTGTTCTGACGGGTTTTAGATGACAGCCTAGTATTTCCTCAGCTCAGACCACCTCGGGAGTAGGAAGGCTACAGGACCCTGTGAACATTCTCCCTCAGCGTATAAAAAACACCTGTACCAAATTAATTTGTGCTTCTCCAGTGTGAAGTTCACAGGGTCCCTCCGCCTTTCTTACCTATGAAGGGTGGTCTATTGACTTAGCTGCTGTGCCCAACAAGCCCATGCAGGGAGCCCTGGCCTCTTGAGGGGCTTTTCCAGGAATTATTCCTAACATATTCCCAAACTCATTTCTTCTTTTGTTTTCTCCATTCTCATTTAACATTTATTTATATAGTGTAGCTTTGTATTTTCAAGGGATTTTTACCACCATTTAATTGCTAATACATCCCACATTGTTGTAAAGTAGGCATTATTCTCCTTGTGCTGTGGAGAGACCCAGAGATGAGTTAAGTAATTTTCTCCAGGAATCTGAATGTGAGTCAGTGATTAGGCTTCAATTAGAGCTCAGAGTTTCATATGCGCAATGTTCTTTTCTCAGGTCTCTGGGGCACGATGTTATTATCTGGGAAATGTTCCCAAAGACCAAACTAATTATCCCTAGCCATGATGCTTCTGCCTAAGAAACAAACACTTCTGGGGGCAGGAGAAGAGGGAAGAACTGTAAAGAAATAAATTTCCCAATTTCCCATAATATATTAATGTATTGGATATAATGAATGTACTACCTCTTATTCGGTCCGTGTGAAATCATTCCATTGTTTTAACATATTTTAACGCGACGATTTAAAACCTAACACAATTATACTTTAAGAAAAAGAACATCAAACTAAAACTATTAGAGTTGAACTTTTGTCGAGTGTGTTCATTTACTTTTTTTTACTTTATGCGCTCCCCTGAGAAGTTAAAGTTAATTTTTGCCGGTAGTGGACAACCAGAAGATAATGTATGTTTTATCCAAGTTTCTAGTGGAGATCTGTCAAAGTTAAAATATTTCTTTTAATCCAATCCATAGTTTTTTGAATATGAAAAATCTGACATATGACTCAATAAGGAAAGGAGGGCACTTTCGGAGGAATTATCCTTCTCCAGCTTTCTGCAATTCTTCCTCTCCCCTGCATCGTCTGGTGGACACCCCTTAAGTAGATTTTTTCTTCCTCTGCTCCTTTCTGGATCACTGTAACTGACCTTTTCCATTTACATGCAAGTTGTAGCCAGGTTTTCCTGAGCCTGTGCCTTAGCCCCTTAGGTTATTGTAGGATCTGCTATTGTAAATCTCAAATTCCATCTGTATGTATTTCAGGTCCAGAAGGCCAATTTGACAACTGCTTCCGTATCTTAATTTTACACTGCTTCACTTTCCATCAATGTCAGGGATAATTCCCTGGGGTCTTGGACCATCTCCTTTTGTGTATATGTTTTTTTTTTTTTTTAAAGTAACCCATTTCTGCCAATAAAATAGTACTTTGCTCACATTTCCTGCCCCCTTAGAAACCCAATGGCTCCATCTCTTAGCGGGATTCCTCACAACTCCACAAACATAATTGCCCAGCATTCGTCATTCGGATCACATCACAGCCATCCTGAAAAACCTTTCAGTGGTTCTCAGGATTATAGCTCTCAAAATGGGCTATATAAACCATTCTGTTTATTCTTCAAATACCACACTTCTATGTTCCCTGAAACAATTTAGGGTGTTCCTTTTTCTCCAATCATGGCCCAATTTGTTGGTCTCTAAGGGCTTGGCAGAATTCTTTCTGAACATTCCCTAGATTTCCACTTACACATGTAATAGCCTCTTTTGTTCCATTCCACACATTGTAATTTTCTTCCTTTAATCTTGAACGCTTCTCCTTTCACCAAGAAGTCTTTCCTTATTAATATTACATGACCCAAATCTCCCCATTTACCAATTGTTTATTACTTCTGTTTTCATATTTTGGTGTGGTTTTTTTTTTTTTCAATTCCTATTTGGTAAATTCTACTTGTTAGTCTTACATCTGTCCTGCCTTTGTCTCAGAGGACATAGTCTTTATAGCTAGTGAATCAAAAAAGCACCATGCCGATTCTATGCTGTGCCCTTAATTATCTGTTGTCTATTTACTAAAAAGAAAGAAAGAAAGAAAGAAAGAAAGAAAGAAAGAAAGAAAAGAAAAAAGAAAGGTGGAGTGCCTGGGTGGCTCAGTCCACTGAGCGTCCTACTTCGGCTCAGGTCATGATCTCACAGTTCATGGGTTTGAGCCCCACACTGGGTTCTGTGCTGACAATTCAGAGCCTGGAGCCTGCTTCCGATTCTGTGTCTCCCCCTCTCTCTGCCCTCCCCTGCTCGTGCTCTGTCTCTCTCTCATAAATAAACAAACATTAAAAACTAATGATAATTTTAAAGAGAGAGAGAGAGAAAGATTGAAAGATCAATGTATCAGGTGCCTGGGAGGCTCAGTTGGTTGAGCGTCCGACTTCGGCTCAAGTCATGATCTCATGGCTCGTGAGTTTGAGCCCCGCTTTGGGCTCTTTGCTGACAGTTCAGAGCCTGGAGCCTGCTTTGGATCCCATGCCTCCCTTGCTCGTGCTCTCTCTCTCTCTCAAAAATAAATAAACATTAAAAAAAAATTTTTTTAAAGAAAGATCAATGTATCTTTTCTACCAGACAAAAACTCTGAATTTTTTTTTGATTTATATTTATTTGTGTCACTTGTGTTTTATAGTAGAGATGATGAGGTGTTGGATTATAAGGTGATGGCTCATTCTCCTCTGGTTATTATATTATACATAGTGTTACTATACATTGTATAGATAGATAGACAGACAGAGATAGGGATATATCTATCTGTCTATTGGAGGTGAGTAGAGTGTAATATTTCAAAAGGTAGATGCCACAGCCAGACTGTCTTGGATGATATTCTAGTTCAAAACTTAATTATTAACTCTGTGCTCCTTGCACCCAGTCAGGTTAACTTCTCTGTGCCTCAGTTCCCTCATTGATTACACAGAAATAATCATAGTACTTACCTCGTGAGATGGGTGTGAGGCTTTAACAAGAAACTGTACTTAAAAAACTTAATAGAGTGTGGCACAAAGTAAATGCTCAATAATACATAGCATCATCTTTAAAATTAGATTTAATTTACAATATGACTTTCGACATGCTGGCTTGGGGGAGGGAATGTAAAGTCAGGAAAGATTAACAGCCAAAATTGCAGAGTGAGTTGATGCTTTGAAGCATCCCCTGTCACTGGACACATAGCAACAATATGATTACAGAAACTAAAACTTAAAAGGATAAAATAGAGGGGCACCTGCGTGGCTCGTTGGTTAAGCGTCCGACTTCGGCTCGGGTCATGATCTCACTGTTCGTGGTTTTGAGCCCTGCATCGGGCTCTGTGCTGACAGCTCAGAGCCTGGAGCCTGCTTCGGATTCTGTGTGTCTCTCTACCCCTCCCCACTCCCGCTGTCTCTCTCTCACTCTCAAAAATAAATAAAACATTAAAAAAAATTTTAAAAGGATAAAGTAGAATGCAAAAGCAAGATAATCATTTTAATGGATTAAAAACAGAGCCAAAGCACAAAGCTATGAGTCATGCTAATGTCTGACCTAGCAGCAGGCAGTAAGTAGTTGTTGGGAGGGGGCAAGGCCTAAAATGTGCTTGAAAATTAGATTTTGGTGGAGTTTTCCTATTCCTGAGTAGAGGCCCAAATAAGCCACTTTGGGGCTGAGACCGGCTAGAAGACGTGGAACTAGGGTTGCACGTTGTAGGCCCTGTCCACAGCCCCCAGCACTCTTCCAGGCAGACGTGGCCAAGGGAACCTGTCTTCTTTCCTGACACAACCCCAGTCATAGAAAAGCTCTATTCCAGGGACAGTAGGCTGAGAACACTGAGACTTTTCATGCTTCTGCCCAAGCTCACTTATAGGGCAAGTATTCCATGCCAGGCGGAGCTAAATGAGAAGACCAGGGTCGAGTGTCTCCACTCAGAGCTCTAATCACAGACCAGAGGTATCACCCTGGCAGAAGTGGGCTCCTGTCCGTGCTACAGCTGCAACGCAGTGGCACAGTAGTTTCATTTAGGGGGAGAGAGAGATTAAAAGAACAAAGGGCAGGGGTGCCTGGGTGACTAATCGGTTGAGCATCTGACTTCGGCTCAGGTCATAGTCTCGTGGTTCATGGGTTCGAACCCTGCATCAGGCTCTCTTCTGTCAGCACAGTTCCTGCCTCAGATCCTCTGTCCCCCTCTCTTTGCCCCTCTCCCGTTCTCTTTCACTTTCTCTCTCAAAAATAAATAAACATTGAAAAAGAACAGAGAGCAGTACAGCTCAGCTTAAGGTGAATTGATTCTATTTGGAACAGAGTATGGGGGAAGTTCATGATTGGGGGTGCTGTGGAAAACAGTTGAGATCTTGGTCGTGAGCACTTAAGAGGAGGCTATCAACCCCATGAGGGAAATAAGCTAAACAGTAGATGAACAAGAAGTTTAAAAGGGAGAACCAGAGAGAAAGAGAGAGAGAGACAGATAAAAAGAGAACTCCTAGGGTTGAAACAAATCACAAAGATTCTCCTCAAAGATCACGCCTGCAAAGGGGATCAAATTTATTGGATCAGACTATGGAACAATTTATGCCCCAAGGCCTAGTCAAAAACAATAGAGTAATCCACCATCAGTGACTGGAGGCCAGCAGCAATTTGTGATATCAGCAGAGGCAATCCCTAATAGAGAAATCAGGGACACACAGCACTGCAAAATCCATTCTCAACTAAGGGTGATTATATCCATGTCAAGGCTGTACCTACTGGGGAGTGACATCAGAGGTTTTTCTGGAGGGGAAATAAACTTCACTAAAATAGTTCACATCCAAGTCACAAAACAACCAACATAGAAACGATAAGCCTTTGGGTGGGAGAGGGGAATTGGTACCAATAGTTGTTTTACTATATCATCTAAAATGTCCAGATTTTAACCAAATATTATGAGACGTGCAAAGAACTAGGTGTTTATCAACAGACAGGGGAAAAAAACTGGCAACAGAAACTGTCTTTGAGGGATCCCAGATATCAGAGAAGAATTCAAAGAAATGATTAGAAATATGTTAAAAATCTAAAGGAAAATATAAGTAAAATGTCAAAGGAGGCATTGTGAAAATATCTCATCACATAGAGGTATTATTAAAGAGATAGGCAAAATAAAAAAAAAAATAATCAATTTCTGTCCTGGAAATTCTGGAGTGACAAGAAAAGTTCACTAGAGGGGCTCAACAGTAGATTTCAGTTAGCACAAGAAAAGAGCAGTGATGTTGAAGATAGATTAATAGAAATTATACAATCTAAAAAACAGAGAGAAAAAAAAATGAACAGAGACTTAAGAGAAACATGGGACACCATTAGGCATAGCAACATAAACGTAATGGGAGCACCAGGAGAAGAAGGAAGAGAAAAAGAAGCACAAAAAATACTCCAAGCCATCATGGCTGAAAACTACCCGAATCTGATCAAAAATATTGATCTGGAAATCCAAGAAGCTCAAAACCCCAAGTAGAAAAAACCCTAAGAGATCTATACTTGGAAACATCACAGTAAAAATATTGAAAGGTAAAGACAAATAGGAAAATAAGAATGCAGCAAGAGAAAAATTACTTATGTTCAAGGTACCCCGATAATAGTAATGGCTGTTGTCTTATTGGAAACGGTGCAGGCCAGAAGGCTTTGCGATGGCATAATCAAAGTGCTGAGAGAAAAGAACTATCAAATAAGGATCTTATAGCCAGCAAAAAATATCTCTAAAAAAATGAAATAAAAAGTCCTAAGATAACAAATATTGTTGCTATCAAACATGTTTTATAATAAACACTTAAAGGAAGTTCTTCTTTAAAACAAAAATTTTTAAATGTTTTTATTTATTTTTGAGATAGAGAGACAGAGTGTGAGTGGAGGAGGGGCAGAGAGAGGGAGACAGAATATGAAGCTGAGCTGTCAGCCTGGAGCCCAATGTGGGGCTCGAACTCACAAACCGTGAGATCATGACCTGAGCTGAAGTCAGATGCTTAACAGACTGAGCCACCCAAGCGCCCCAGGAAGTTCTTAAGATAAAAAGTAAGTGATACCAGACAGTAATTCAAATCAAATCTGCACACACACACACAAAGAGTGTCAGTAAAGGTAATATATTTTATATATATATATATATATATATATATATATATATGTATATATAGTCATATATATAGATAGAGAGAGAGGCCTATAGTATATAGAAATATATTTGGCAATTGGCAATGCCAGCAAAAAGGAGATGGATGGGAACGAAGTTGATTCAGAGTAAGGAAATGACAACACATGTTCCGTTGAATTCACAGGTGGAAAAAAAAACAACTAGAAATTGCAAATATAATAAATTTGATAAATAAATGTTCTCCTTTCTTCTTTCAAATGGCATGAGAAGATATAAAAAGATATTCTTTTCAAGAAACAGTACTACAACACTGAACATCTCTACATGTGGAAAATGAATCCAGACACAGACTTTATACAAAAATTAACGTAAAATGATTCACAGACTTGGGGAGCCTGGGTGGCTCAGTAGGTTGTGTCCAACTTCAGCTCAGGTCATGATCTCACAGGTTCACGAGTTTAAGCCCCGCGTCGGGCTCTGTGCTGACAGTTCGGAGCCTGGAGCCTGCTTCGGATTCTGTGTCTCCCTCGCTCTCTGCCCCTCCCCCGCTCACATTCTGTTTCTGTCTCTCAAAAAATAAATAAACGTTAAAAAATTAAAAAAAAAAAGGATCACAGGCTTAAACTTATAGAACTAGAAGATGACATAGGAGAAAATCTTGACAACCTTGGGCATGGTGCCGACTTTTTAAATACAAGATCAGATACACGATCCATGGAAAATAATTGAGAAGCTGACTTCAATAAGATTAAAACAATTTCTTCTCCGTGAAAGACAATGTCAAGAGAATGAGAAGACAAGCCACACACTGAGAGAAAACATTTGGAAAGACACATCTAACTAAGCACTGCCATCCAAAATATACAAAGAACTCTTAAAACTCAACAATAAGAAAACAAACAACCCTTATCTCCTCCCCAAAGAAGACATACAGACATACAGATGGCAAATAATCATATGAAAAGATGCCCCACATCATATGTCATCAGGGAACTGTGAACTGAGACAACACTAAGATACCACTACACCTTTTAGAATGGCCAAAATCCAGAACACTGATAATACCTCGCACTGAAGAGGTTGTGGAAAACAAAATCCTCATTCACTGCTGGTGGAAATACAAGCCATTTTGGAAGACCTTCGGCAGTTTCTTACATGACTAAACCTACTCTTATCATCTGATCCAGCAATCACACTCACTGATGTTTACCCAAAGGAGATGAAAACTTCAATGCACACAAACACCTGCACCGGGATATTTATGGCGGTTTTATTCATAATTAACAAAACTTGGAAGCAATCAAGGTGTCCTTCAGGAGATTTAGGACTAAAATAACTGGTACATCTAGACAGTGGAGTGTTATGCAATGCTCAAAGGAAACGAGCTATTAAGCCATGAAAAGACATGGAGGAACTTTAAATGCATCAGACTAAATAAAAGCTGATCTGAAAATGCTACATGCTATATAATTCCAACTCTACCACATTCTGGAGAAGTCAAAGCTATGGAGACAGTAAAAAAGATCAATGGTTGCCAGGATCTGAGTTTGGGGGAATGAATGTGTGGAACATGGAAGATTTTTAAGGCAGTGAAAATACTCTGTATGATACTCTGATGATAGCTACATATTATTAAACATTTTTCCAAACCCATACAATGTGCAACACTGAGTGAACCCTAAGGTAAACTGTGACCTTTAGACGATTCTGGTGTATCAATGTAAGTTCATCAGTTAGAACCAATGTACCACACCGGTGGGAGATGTTAGTAATGGGGGGAGGATATGCATATGGAGGGGCAAGGAATATATGAGACTCTACTTTACTTTCAACTTTGCTGTGAACCCTAAAACCACTTTAAAAAATTAGTCTTTAAATATGAAAAAAAATAGAATACGTAAGATAATTTTGAAGGAATATAAAGATTGGCAGTATTGATCAACCGGATATCAAGCTTTATGATAAAGCTGTAATTAAGCATTATCTGTAATTAAGACAACATGGAAATCGTGCAAGAATGGATACATGTTGCAGAATAGAGAGCTCAGATACAGAAACGTGTTACAGAAAAATGGTAATAGTACAAAACAGTCTGGAAAATACTGAAAGGAAAAATGTTTGATAATTTCTTATCTGTATGGTAAAATGAAACAAAATTAGATCCTTACCTCATACTGTATATGAAAATGAGTTCCAGATGGACTAAAAGCCTAAATATAAAAAACAAAGCAATAATATCTTGAGAGGAAAA
Source organism: Panthera uncia (assembly GCF_023721935.1). Classification (NCBI taxonomy): domain Eukaryota; kingdom Metazoa; phylum Chordata; class Mammalia; order Carnivora; family Felidae; genus Panthera; species Panthera uncia. Next base: position 147,543,165 of record NC_064811.1, read on the forward strand.
GTATTAGATAACATCTTCATGATGAGGTAGCAAAGAATTTCTTTAAAATATACCAAAAAAAAAAATCATGAAGCAAAAGAGTGATAAATTTGACTCAATGAAACTATAAAATTCTTTTTATACACACACTAGAAATAAAACTATAGGATTCTATCTTTATGATTTTGAATTAGGAGTATGATATTGTGATATAAGAAATATATATTTTGGTCTTTGTTCCCAGTTCCAGGTCAGAGTTTCTAAAACCCTTGTAATTTCCTGAAAAGGACTAAAGGGGCATCCTTTGTAATAATATTTGTTTTTGTTGCCAGTTCTAGAAATAGCTCAAAGGTGACAAAGGTGAAGGAGTGTCTTCCGTTATCGTATCAAGTCTGGCCAACCATACCTAAGTGTATGTTAATGAGGTGACTTTTGAAAAGCATCTAATGATGGGGAGCAGGTTCCTAGGGGAACCAACCTTGTGATTAGCAGGTTAGAACTTTCAGCCCCACCCTTAGTCTCTGGGGAAGAGAGGCTGGAAATGGATTCCCAGACTTCATTACATAGATATGATGAATGATATCATTGGCCATTGGTAATTCCTGGAGTTAGCACCGACCCCACAGGTGTAGGGTTCTGTGTAATGAAGGCCAGGAATTACCAATGGCCAATGATATCATTCATCATATCTATGTAATGAAGTCTCCATCATCCTAACACGAGGAGCTCAGAGGGCTTCTGGGTTGGTGAACACATCAAGGTGCCTGGAGTCTGGTGAACGTGGAGAAGGCACAGAAGCTCCATGTCTCTTCCCACATACCTTGTCCAATACATCTCTTCCATTGGACTGTTCTGAGTTGTATCCTTTGTAATAAATCAACGAGAGTAAATAAAATGCTTTCCTGAATTCTGTGAACCATTATAGCAAATTATCAAACCCAAAGAAGGGGTCATGGGAACCCTTGATTTTGTAGCCTCTTGGTCAGCATTATGGGAGGCTGGGACTTGGTGACTGGCATCTACAGTGGGGAGCAGTGTTGTGGAAGTGAACCCTACACCTGTGGGGTCTGTGGTAACTCCAGGAAGCTGGTGTCAGAATTGACTTATAAGACACCAGGGTGGGTGTCAGGAGAGTTGGAAAATTGGTTGGAGTGGGAGTCCCTGCCACACAATTACATTGTGTGTCCGAAGTTGGTATGTGAGTCAGGAAAAAGTGTTTTCCTTTTAGGGAAAATTTTTAAACAAGGCAGACACCTTGCTAAACACACAAAAATGTGTAAAGATGGATATATCTGTCTCCATTGAAAGTGAAAACACTTTTAAACAAAAGATGCTATAAATAAAGCAAAAGGGTAGTGCCTAATGCAGAATAAAGAAAGAATTAGTATCTAAAACATTTGAAAAGTGTCCAGGATAAGGGTGCCTGCGTGGCTCAGTCAGTCAAGCATCTGACTCTTGATTTCAGCTCAGGTCATGATATCACGGTCTTGAGATTGAACCCCGTGTCTGGCTCCACACTGAGTGTGGAGCCTGCTTGGGATTCTCTCTCTACTTCTCTCTCTGCCCCTCTCCCTCTAGCTCTCTCTCAAAATAAATAAACATTTTTTAAAAGTGCAATATTGTACAGTGGAAAGAGAATGTAATAAGTCCAATGCACGACCTGTATGCCCTTTTTACCTCTCTGAACATTGCATTCTTCTTTTGTAAAAAGGGTGGATAGTAACATTCACCTACTGGTGTAGCTATGAAGGTTGGATGAATTGGCATAAGAACAGGTGCCGAATATCTAATCAGTGCCCAATAAATATATTAATTATCTCAACCCAGGGACGGATCTATTACTTCAAGATAAATACATGCATAATTGTGTTTTTTTTTATCATGTCTGGTAATATTACTGAAAAGTTCACTTCTGAGACGATACCATTTGGGAATCGGTATGGCTGCACGGTTTTATGTGTTTGTGGAATGGTGTGTTGACTCTGCAGTGCCTTCGGGAACCTGCATCTCTTCTTTCTATCCGGCTCTCCGTGGCATGTGGTTTTGTCTCCCATCCCCCTCATTTCCAGTCATAAGATGAGTACTCTACCTCTAGCATTATATTTTCTGCCCATAAATGAAGAAAAAAAAGAACAAAGTCAGTCGACTCTTTTGAAATGACTCTCCGAGAAGCTCTGCTCAAAGCTTCTATTTGGTTCTCATTGGCTAGAACTGTGTTAAATGGTGTCTGTAACAGCAAGAGAGACCTGGGAAGGTGATCTTGTAGTTGCACGCTCCCTTGAGCAAAAGCAGAGTTCTGTCGGTAAGAAGATGAGGACAATAAACAGAATCCATGTGAGAGCCAGCAGGACCATGGCAGAGATCATTGTTTTCTGCATTCCAAGAGGACCTCCATGTTGAGTCCGGCTTCCCTGACTAGAGAAGATTTGGGGGTGACGATCTGATTGGAAAGTAACTGATTTAATTTTATTTAAGCCTCTCTGCATAGCAAGTGCTCTGCTCTTATTGAAATGACATGTATATTTGGGGTGTGGCTGCAGGAGTAGGGAGGTCGTTGATGGAGCTGGTAGGTGTGGAAATTCTGAAGTCTCCTGGAGTCTTCAGGTGAACCACGGCTTCTAATAATTTTGCTTTTAACATCCGGGCACACACACTTAAAATCGAGTTTTCTTTGCGTGTGGAGTAAATTAGCAAAGTACAAAGATCAAAACTCTTGTTAATAATGAGTTTTCATGAGGGGGGTTAAGTGGATTTGGGCAGAGCTGTGCTTTTCTCCTTTTAGCTTCTTTCCTTCTCTTCACACGCGCTCGTGGGAAGAAACTAATAGAACTAATATTCTTTGAGAGAAAACAATATTCTTCCCGAGGGAGAGCTTGCTTGAAGCAACCTCTTTTCGGCAGTGCTTCCTAAGGCTGTTAGGCCAGCCTTTTATAGACAATGTGTATATATCTATCTATATATATATAGATAGATAGATAGATATAGATAGATATATCTATAAAACAGAGTGTGTATATATATATATATACAGTATATATATATATAGCAGTATATATATATATATATATATATATATATACAGTGTGTGTATATATATATATATAACAGTGTGTGTGTGTGTATATATATATATATATATATATAACACAGGTGTGCTAGAGCTCCACTAATGAGCAGCATATACTTTTAGTTATATTCTCATTTGTGGTGTCATCAGGGTCCAAGAAAGCAGGAATATTACAAATTCAAGTTAAAAACCAAAAAAAGAAGGAAAGCTTTGAGGCTCTTTTAAGCCAGGTATTCTGGGAATCATAAATGAAATCAAAACTTTGAATTATTACAGTGCACCCCATTTACAGCAAACCATTCACCAGTGAAAATTACATGGAGAAAGAATGCTTTAAAGTCTATAAGAAAAGGGGAGAAATAAAACAGGTTTTCCTGTAATGTCAAGTTGGGCCAACCTTGACCAGCCTCCCTTCTAGAAGCACAGTTTGGCCCAATATCTTGATTTTTATATAAGTTCTGTTAACAATGGCTTTTGCACAAGGTAAAAACTGAAAACAACTTAATGACTTACCTCGAGTCTTAGCTTCCCTGGACACTGTAAACCAAGCCATGGACTCCTTAAAACTCTAACTGGCTTGTCTACAAAAGTCAACTTCAAATTTGATCTTGGATTCATTTAGAGGGATCGCTCCTATCACAATCAAAGGTGGTGGTGAATCTTCAGAAATCTCCCTGTAGCTACAAACAATGTCTGGATTAATAAGAACCATCTTGGATAAGGACATATGCTTGAGCTCTTATTGTATTCACACGAGATAATGAAGGCACGCCATTCACAATCGTACCCTTTTCTGTTGCACAACAGTTTAAAATGGTCCTAGATGCTAATATGTGCAAAAAGTTGAAGTGTGCTTCCACTTTGAGTTTTAGCCCAAGCCGTCAGGCAGTGAGGATGAAGACCGTGAAAACAGAGTGATAAGCAAAAGTATCAGCCTTTTATGGCTAATGTTATAGTGCATGGGTGTGAAAGAAGTGGGAGAGAATAGAAGATTATTTTTATACATTCTGGACTGTGCAGTCCCTTTCAGTGGAGACTGATGCCTCAGGAGTTGTGAAGTCAATCACTAGAGGGTGGCATGAGGTCAGACACTGGTCCCCACCCAAAGCCTAGTACTTAGAGCAAAAGTTGAACAGGAGACAGGCCAGTCACATACCAATCAACTGGCATCTGACACCCGATCCAATCCGAGCAGGTGCAAGAACCAGGGTCCTGGAGCACAGTTAAGATTAGAGCTGACCAGAGTTGACGAGGACAAAAGGAAACTAAGAAACGCATCTCCTTTTGGGATGCACAGTTCTTTGTGGTGGCTTCTTGTAAAAGTATGTGCCCTTCCCTGCCCCCGAATACCATGCTACCTCTGGTATTTGAGGGGTAGCGTTTGATAATATTTCATCAGGTTGTCATCTCCCCCGCACACACCTTTCTAGTTTTGACACATTTCACACAGATGTCGTACTTACTGTCTTGGGACAAGTCTGTGCACTTCACACAAACCAAGCTGTGCTAATACAAATGTCTGTAACTGATAAGGAATGAGGCATCTGGAAGATTTATTGCAGCTAAGACCAGAAAAGAGCTCTGTCCCTTCTCCTTCTCTCCCTGGAGACTGATGCCCTTTCATCTCTCCATCGAAACACTTGTTCTTCCAAATTTTCTATATTTGCCAAAGCAAAGATAATTCTCCCAGGTGCCAAATCTCTCTTTTTTGACTCAACCCTTCTATTCATCTACATGGAATGTCATCATGTCTGCCAATCTCTGCTTTTGAGTAGCTTTTGAATTTATATTTTCCTTTTCTCTATCACCAGCTAGAGCAGACCCTGATCACATCAAACCTGGATTATTTTAATAATTTCTTCATTTGATGTGCTAGTTCCAGCCTTTTCTCTTCCCTATTTTCCACACCCCAAGCCCTCACTGTTGGATCCGTTGGTGTGATCTCTTTACCTGTAATAATAAATCTAACCCCTCCTGTAACACTTAGGATCTGTGCCACCTTCTCCATCCACAACCTCCTACCCCCTTCTCACCACTCTTCTCCTTGTTTCCAATTTTGCAGTGTTTCCCCCACTTCTTCTAACCAATTTTCTCTGCTTAAAATGTCTCCTCCTTCTTCTCCAGCTATCCAAATGCTATTTATCCATCTAAGTCCATGTCAATTTGTCTCCATTCTCTGAAAAATTTGGTCTCTTTAAATTCCATAGCCTTGTCAATACCACACATTTAGGAATCTAGAAGATCATGTTCCGGTTTGTGTCATTTAATTCTTGTTTTATAAGTTCAAGTTTGCTTCCTTCAACTGCTCTTGAGGGCGATGACTTTGGGATGCTACATTAAGCGGTCTTCCCTATAGTGGAAAGACATCTTCCCCTGCAGTGGGAAGAATGCAATGGCACAATACGCACACGATGGTTATTTAATATATATCTATAAAATGTGTCTGAAAACATGAAAAAAAATGACATTAAGAAGGACTCTTGGAAGGTCAGCTTGGGATTTGGAGAGGTTTAAACATTTTATACACGAGAATTAATTTGAAGACACAAGGAATGAAGCATTCTGCACCCTCTGACCTTTGGACCAGCAGCAATGCTGGCACGTTATACTCCATTTTTTGGCCCTTCTACCACAGTTCCCGGGCTGCTTAATTGGCCTGCATTCCAAGTTCATCGCTGGAATGTAAGACATCACCTACACGTTTAAGTAAATAGTTAACTCTGACCTCTTGCTTTACCAAGTGGAACAGTGGTTTCAAACATGGGACCCTACATCTCTGCCACATCCTTTGTCACTGTGTGATCCCCTCACATCTCAGTGTTAAATTCTCTTTCTCTTCCCCTGAAAATGATGCTAAAGCAAAACAGGGGTAAAGTCAGAGTCCAGGGGAAAAGAAGAATGAAGTAAATTTGATTTTAAACTGAGAAGCAGTTTTCATTTTAAATAACTTGCATACATGGAACCTTCAGTTAAAAAAAGTAATACGATTTTTGTTAAGCACCAAAGAAGCAGCGAGCCTGGGTGAAGTTGTATCTAGCTGGGGATTTGCTCAGCAGTTGGATAATCTGATTAGTAAATACTATAACAAGGTTAGAGAGTATACCCAGAATATGAAAATTTATTAAATAACCAAGAGTGAAAACTCTCTTCACTTAGATCTTCCATATTCCATCTTCAGGGTCTATAGCAGAACTTTTTAAGGATTTTTTATAAAATCAAAAAAAGGAAAGGAAAGTTGATTTTAGACTATTTAAATAACACCAGGACTGGGTTCAAGGAAAACTGAACTGACATGCATTATCTCCGTACAGAAGTAGCACCTGGGAGTAATCAATTAATTCAGAATAAGAGCATCGCATTTGTATTATTCTTTTTTTTTTTTTTAACACATGTGGTTTAGAATTTCAATACTCAAACCATAACAGGCTGAAAATACCAAGTTGGCTCCCCAAATCTATGTTAGACAAGGTTAACCTTTAATAACATGCTGACTAATCTCACTCACCCTAAACATATTATTTTTGGATTTGACTTAAATAGCTAAGTTACCACTTTATCTCTCTCTTTGTCCAAGCCAATCTCTTCCCTCCCTCCGCTTTACAGTACCGTCTTTTCTTCTTGCTCAATATTATCAAACCAAACCACAAATCTAATTAAGCTGTCTTGATGGCCAAAATCTCTGCTCCTGGAGAAATGCATCATGCAGCACATGTAGGTAAGTGAATTAAAAAAGCATCCAGGCAGGTATCTGGTGAATGTCTCAGTTCATCCTTGCATAATAAACTATCTTCTCCTGCTCATTCATTTGTCAGTCACAGTAACTAAGGATTATTATTTGCTGAATGTACGTGACACCAGCAATCTGCAAAGTCTGTTGGCAAGAAAATCAGGTTAGAATGACAGAGTGAGAAATTAAGCAGAAGCCTGATGTAATTAGCTACAACAATCAGTGCTCTAATTTCTGATTTATTGTTTCCTGTTTTCCTGCTGCACTCCACTCTGTGTATACTGTATGCGCTTCATATAGGTCAAACAATTGCCTTATCAGTCCTGGCAAAGCGAGGGGTCAGAGTTAACAATATTTATTTAAACATGCAGGATGCTTCCCACTGCAATTAGGAAATAACTATTACTAATAGGTCCTTGGCACTACTTCCTCATTTATACAATTTTTGGGGGGAAAAAAAAAAGAAACAGAAACAAGAAAGAATTGGGATTTATTTCTTACATATGCACGAGAGTTGGCTTAGCTCTCCTTGTAAAAGAATTTTCCTTTCAAAAAAATCTATGCTTCTAAATGAGGCAAACAAATCATTATTGTTATAGCTGAATATTCTTTTAGGGGAAAAGTATCCTTCCTGATAATTAATACAGTTGTATTTTCAAATCTCTGTTAAAAGGTTTTTGTAGACCCCAGCCCCCTGGTAAACTCTCTGGAGGATGTCTTTGCTTTCCATCATTTGGCCACAAACTTAAAATGGAATTAGTCATCCTTTTCATAGTTTAAGAAAGCATTCTTTAAAACTGCATGTAAGATCTATTTCGAAGAGGAAAACCATGAGCATTTCTAAACTCCAAGAAGAATTTTTAAAAAGAAACCTCTGAAATAGAACAATGAACTCCTGTAAGATAGAAATACCACTATGCTTAACTCAAAATAATGTTTACAACCTGAAAATATAAGTCAATGTAGTATAAATTCAAATGAAATTTTTATCACTAGCCGGTAAAGGACAATTTTCTAGGCCCTTCCTTTTGAAAAACAAAGGAACTGGATACGATGAGATAAATACTTTTGCTTTTATTCTTTTTAAAAAAAAATTTAAAAACTTTTTATTTTAATTTCAGTTCGTTAACATGGAGTGCTATCGTAGTTTCAGGGGTACTGTATGGTGATTCAACGATTCCGTATGTTTTTATTCTTTCGGTTTCAAAAATTTACATATCAAATGCTCTCAGAGCACTATATACCTACAATAAGAGGAAGCGGAACATCTTTAGAAGGCCTTCAGGGAGTCCTCCACAGCCTGCAAAGCAATATGGACATTAAAAGACTACATTGAGTATCAGGAGACCTGGAATTTTATCCAGGCCATTTCTCTCTTTAACTATTGGTCTTGAGCAAGTCATTTGCCCTCTCTAGATCTCATTTTCCTCATAGATTAAATTAGAAGTTTAGATTTGATCTTTAAATCTTCTTTATAACAAAAATTAGTGTATATCAAGCATTTATGTTCCGTGTCAGGCACTATACTAAATATTTTAGAAGCTCTATGTCTTTTTTTTTTGCTATTAATACAACTAAATTAGAAACATTTCAAATTCCAATTAAATTAAAATTTAAAACATTATAATGGACAAAAGAGGGGCATTATGTATTTGCAAAACACATGAGGAGAAAAATTGTCTATTATACTTGCCCTTTTTTCTGCTCTTTCCATTGTTCTGTCTTTCCTGATGCTCCCTGATTCCTTATTTGTCATTTCCTTTTCATTTAAAGAACTTCCTTTAGCCATTCTTGAAGGGTACGTCTGCTTGTGACCATTTTTTTTTTAGTGTCCATTCATATGAGACTGTCTGGATTTCCTCTTCATTCCTAAAGGATAGTTTTCCTGGATATACATTTTACTGTTGACTGTTCTTTTCTTACAAGTTGAAAGACATTCCTTGTCCTTTAATTCTCCCAGTAGTCTATGAACTAGGAACTCATTATCTCTGCTTTACAGATGAGGAAACTGAGACTTTGAAATTCAGTGGCTTGTCTGAGGTTATTCAGCTGGAATGAGACCCAGGGATCATTTCAAACCTATAATTAATACAAGTTAATTTGTGCTCATAACCCACGTGCTTAACCTTTTTGTTCTACAGTCTTACATCTTAAGCTCTTAACATATTAATACTGTAATCAAACATACATACAGATCCATGGAAATCAACACTGTAGTATACCTTAAACAAAAATGCAAAAATCCACAAGGTTTTACTGAAATAAGATGGATTACCTTAACACATGACTATCCAATTGTACTTGTATCTAAGAATAGTTAAGTGAAAATGTCAGTAAAGATTTTCAAAATTAGCATGGAATCAATCACTAAATCATTGCTGATTACATACTGTGTTTTTAATTCAGAATTTTATTCTATAGAATGCTATAGGCATCTAAAATGCATGCTTTTCTCCCAAGGGGTTAATAATTCAGTTGGGGTTATAATCCATGTTATATATCCATTTATGATAAAAATTGAGGTGTACATACAAGCTGAAGGAAGTCATCTGAAGAAAGGATTTCAAATCTCAGAGCAAGAACAGTCAGTCCGTATTCATGGATGAGGTAGATGAATATAATCTACATTAATGCAAGTGGGGAGAAAGAGATTTACTGGAAAAAAAACTGGCAGAAAGATGTTAGTTAAGGGATTGAACAGAGACAAGAATCTTTAAGAAAGTCTAATGTAATAGTGCTCAGGATAGAAGAATAGGTGTGTGTGTGTGTGTGTGTGTGTGTGTGTGTCCCAGGACCCTGTGACACTGTGTGTGTGTGTAGAGAGGAAAAGTAGGGAGAGAAGGGACCTCATATTGAAAGAAGTTACTTAGGCATTATTACAATGTTCTACTTATAATGGATAAAACCCGAAATGAAAAGTGCCAGTAGGAAAAGAGAGGGAAGACACATGTGAGAAATGTTTTTAAATTTGAAAAGATTTTTATTTGTTCACTCAGTTATTTATTCATGTGATTAACCTTTCTTAAAATGTTCTTTTTAATTTTTAAAAAATATTTATTTATTTATTTTGGGACACAGAAAGTGAGCACAAGTGGTGAGGGAAGGTGAGGGAGAAAGAGGAAAGAAAATCCCAAGCAGTTTCCCCACTGTAAGTATGGAGCCAGAGGTGGGGCTCCATCTCATGAACCGTGAGATCATGACCAGAGCCCAAATCAAGAGTCAGGTGCTCAACTGACTGAGCCACCCAGGTGCCCTGTAGGCTAAGTTTTGAGGGATAAATAGGTAGTATCCAAATGAAATACCAAAGTAAGGGTATTCCAAGGCATAAGATAAGCATGCTCTAAAGTGAGATATACCATTGCATGTTTGGGATTCTGAAAGAAGTTTGGAAAGGTGAAGTATGAGGTGCTAGAATATAGAATGGGAGACGTACCACTAGAAAAGAAAACTGGGACAAAATCTTAAAGAGTCTGTTATATCTTCATCTGAAGATAATAGGCAACAATGAATGGACAGTTGGGTTGCTTCCATATCTTGGCTATTGTAAATAATTCTGTAATAAACATAGGGGCGCATATATCTTTTCAAATCAGTGTTTTTAATTTCTTTGGGTAAATGTCCAGTAGTGGAATTACTGGATCATATAGTAATTCTATTTTTAAGTTTTTGAGGAGCCTCCATATTGTTTTCCATAGTGGATGCACCAATTTACATTCCCACTAACAGTACTCAAGTGTTCCTTTTTCTCCACATCCTCACCAGAGAAACAAAAATACCATATCATTCCACTCATGTGGAATTTCAGATATAAAACAAATGAATAAAGAGAAGGGGAGACACACAAAAAAATACAATTGTTTTTGAATTTTATTTGAGAGAGAGAGAGAGAGAGAGAGCAAGCAGGGGAGGGGGAAGAGGGTCAGAGAGAGAGAGAGAATCCTAAGCAGACTCCACACTCAGCACGGATACCAACTCGAGGCTTGATTCCAAGACACCATGATCATGACCTAAGCCCACATCAAGAGTTGGCTGCTCAATCAACTGATCCACCCAGGTGCCCCCCAAAACATACTCTTAAATACAGAAAACTAACTGGCAGTTGCCAAAGGGGAGATGGGTGGGAGGATGGGTGAAATAGATAAAGGAGATAGAGTACACTTATTTTGATGAGCACTGAGTAATGTATAGAATTGTTGAATCATCATATTGTACACCTGAAACTAAGATAACATTATATGTTAGTTATATTTCAATTGTTAAAAAGAAAGAGAAAGAAGAAAAAATAAAGTGAACAATGAACGTGATTGGATTTGAATCTGGGAAACCCAGATATTCAGTGTATACGATTATGTCAGCTGCAAGCAAAGGTAGTTTTATTTTTTACTTCCCAATCTGTATACCTTTTATTTTCCTTTCTTGTCTTATTGCAATAGCTAGAACTTCCAATAGGATAGTTAAAAAGAAGTAATGAGAGGAGACCTCCTTGACTTGTTCTTGATAACTAGTGGATATGCTTCAAGTTTCTCATCATTATGTTAGCTGTAAGGATTTTTTGTTGTTTGTTTGGGGCGGGGTGGGGGGGTTGTTTGTTTTTTATAGATATTTCTTATCAAGTTGAAGAAATTCTCTTCTATTCCTAGCTTACTAAAATTATTTATCATGAATTGGTGTTGGATTTTGTCAAATGCTTTTTCTGCACCTACTAATATGATCATGTGGGGTTTTTTTATAGAAAGTTGATGCAATGGATTACATAAACTGATTTTTTTAATTTTTTTAACGTTTATTTATTTTTGAGACAGAGAGAGACAGAGGATGAATGGGGGAGGGTCAGAGAGAGAGGGAGACACAGAATCTGAAACAGGCTCCAGGCTCTGAGCTGTCAGCACAGAGCCGACACAGGGTTCGAACTCACGGACCATGAGATCATGACCTCAGCTGAAGTTGGACGCTTAACCGACTGAGCCACCCAGGCACCCCTACATAAACTGATTTTTGAATGTTGAATCAGGTTTGTATACCTGGGATAAATGTCATTTGGTTATGGTGTATAATTCCTTTTATATATTGTTGAATTCTACTTGCTATTATTTCGTTGAGAATTTTTACATCTATGCTCAAAAAGAAATTATTTCTCCTAATCCCTTTGTCTGATTTTGGTATTAGAGTAATGCTAGCATCATAGAATGAGTTAGAAAGTATTCTTTCTGCTTCTGTCCTCTGAAAGACATTGTCAATAACTGATACATTTTCTTCCTAAAATGTGAAGTGGAATTCGAAAGTGAATCTGTCTAGACCCCACCTTTCTATTTGAGGAGGTTATTAATTTTTGACTCAAATTATTTAATAAATATAGGCTTATTCAGTTTGTCTATTCTTTCTTGTGTGACTTTTGGTATTTTATGTTTTTCAAGGAATTTCATCTAGATTATCAGTTTATGGGCATAGAGTTAATTCATAGCATTTCTTGATTAGCCATTTAATGTCCAAGGGATCTGTAGTGATATCCTTTCTTTTATTTCACATATTAGTAATTTATATTGTCTCTCTCTCTCTCTTTTTTTTTTTTTTCTTACTTAGCCTGGCTACAAGACTATTGATTTTATGTATTTTTCAAAGAACAAGTATACGATTTTGTTGATTGATTTCCTATTTCCAATTTCATTGATATCTGCTTATTGTTTCTTTTCTTATGCTTACTCTGAATTTACTTTGCTTTTATTTTTTTAAGTTTCTAAGGAAGAGACTTAGTTTACCTATTTTAGATATTTCTTCTTTTCTAATATATTCATTTAATGTTATAAATTTCTCCCTATGGACTGTTATTGCTACATCCTACAAACTTGGTTGTGTTTGCATTTTTATTGAGTTGAAAATATTTTTAAATTTCTCTTGGGATTTCTTTGATCCATGCTTTATTTAGAAGTGTGCTCTTTGAACTCATGTGTTTTGAGATTTCCTACTCATCTTTCTGTTATTGACCGCTAGTTTAATTCCATTGTGATCTGAGAGCAGACATTGTATGATTTCTATTTTTTCAAATCTGCTATGGTGTGTTTACGGCCCAGAATGTGGTTTGCCTTGGTTGCATGTTTCATGTGAGCTTAAGAAGCATGTCTATTGTGTTTGATGAAGTAGTCTGTGGATGTCCATTATAGCCAGTTGAACAATGGTGTTGCTGAGTTCAGCTATATCCTTATAGATTTTCTGCCTCTTTTATCTGACCATTTCTGATAGAGGGATACTGAAGTCTCCAACTCTGATGTGGTCTCATCTATTTCTCCTTGCACTTCTGCCTCATGTAATTTGTTGCTCCAACGTTAGGCACCTACATGTTAAAAATCATTATCTTCCTGGAGAATTGATCCCTTTATCATTCTTTAATGTCTTTTTTTATTGCTGATAATTTTCCCTGCTTTGAAATTTTCTCTGTGTGTAATTAATATAGCTACTTCTTTTTTTTTTAGAGTTATCATGGTATATATTTCTTCATCCATTTATTTTTAGTCTATATGTGTCTTTATATATATATAGTGGGCTTCTTATACACAACACATATTTGAATCTTGTTTTTTGATATACTCTAACAATCTCCATCTTTTAATTGTCCAATTTAAACCATTGGTGTTTGAGATGATTATTGATATAGTTGGATTAATATCTATCATATTTATTACTGTTTTCTATTTGTTGTCCCTGTTCTTTTTTGCTTTTCTGTCTTCTACTCTTTTTCTGCCTTTGAATTGAACATTTTATATAACTCCATTTTCTCTCCTTTGTTAATGTACAAATTATACTATTTTTTAAAACTTTTTGTAGTGGTTGTTCTGGAATGTATAATATATATTTATTATAAATCTAAGAACACTTTCTAATAACACTATACCACTTCATGGTAGTGTGAGTAACTTATAATAATAAAATAATCTTAATTCCTCTCTCCCATGCCTTGAATCATTGCTGTCATTCATTTAACTTATTATAGCATACATAAGCATATGTATAAATATATATACATATGTAAGATGCATACATTAGCACATATAATCAAATAGGTTGTTTCTGAAAGAAAAGAAACATATGATCATCTCAATAGACACAAAAAAAGTATTTAACAAAATTCTACATCCATTTATGATAAAAACATTTAATAAGTTAGACACGGAAGGAGCATTGCAACATAATAAAGGCCATATATGACAAGCCTATAGTTAACATCATACTTAATGGTAAAAGGTTAAAGCTTTTCCTCTGATAGGGAACAAGAGAAGGATTCCCACTCTCACCACTTCTACTCAACATAGTGCTGGAGAGCCTTGCTAGAAAAATCAGATAAAATAATAATAATAATAAATTTAAAATAATAATAATAATAGACATCAGAATTAGAAAGGAAGAAATGAAGCTGTTCTATTTGGAGATGACATAATTTTATGTATAAAAAATCCTAAAGACTCAACTAAAAAACTGTTGGAACTAATCAATGCATTCAGTGAAATTGCAAGATACAAAATTAACACACAAAAATTAGTAGTGTTTCTACACACTAACAACTAATTTTCTGAAAAAGAAACAAAAACAATTGATTCCATCCAGAATAACATCAAAAACAATAAAATAATTAGGAATAAATTTAACTGAGAAGATGAAAGATCTCTACTCTGAAAACTACAAGCCACTGATGAAAGAAATTGAAAGAGACACAAATAAATGGAAAGGTATCCCATGCTCATGCATTGGAAGAAATAATACTGAATGTTGCTAAAATACCATCTATAGATTTAATGCAATCCTTATCAAGATTCCAGTGGCATTTCTTACAGAAATTAAAAAAAAAATACTACTAAAATTTATATGGAACCACAGAAGACCCTGGATAGCAAAAGAAGTCCCGAGGAAGAACAATGCAGGAGGCATCACACTTCCTGATTTCAAGCTATATTATAAACCTATAGTAATTAAAACAGTACATTACTGGCACAAAAGCAGACAAATATACCAATAAGACAGAATCAAATTCCCAGAAACAAATCCAAGCACATACAGTTAACCAATATTTAATAAGAGAGCCAAGAATACTCAATGGAGAAAAAAACAGTGTCTTTAATAAATGGTGTTGGGAGAATTGTATATTCACATGTAAAAGAATGAAAGTCAAAAATTAACTCAAAACTGATGATTAAAGGCTTAAATGTATACCTGAAACCATTAAACTCATAGAAGAAAACAAGAAAAAATCTTGACATGGGTCTTGGTAATATTTTTTTTGGAAATCACACATAAAGCAAAGGCAACAAAATCAAAGTAAACAAGTGGGGTTATACCACACTAAAAATCTTCTGCACAGCAAAAGAAACCATCAACAGAGTAAGAAGACAACCCTTGGGGAGTGCCTGGGTGGCTCAGTCAGTTAAGCGTCGGACTTCGGCTCAGGTCATGATCTCTCGGTCCGTGGGTTCAAGCCCCGCGTCGGGCTCTGTGCTGACAGCTCAGAGCCTGGAGCCTGTTTCAGATTCTGTGTCTCCCTCTCTCTCTGCCCCTCCCCTGCTCATGCTCTGTCTCTCTCTGCCTCAAAAATAAATAAATGTTTAAAAAAAATTAAAAAAAAAGAAGACAACCCTTGGAATAAGAAAAATATATCTGCAAATCATGTATCTGATAAGGGGTTAATATCCAAAATATACAAAGAACTCCTACAACTCAATAGCAAAAATAATAACAATAACAATAATAATAATCCAATTCAAAAAGGGCAAAGGACCTGAATAGATATTTTTCAAAGAAAATATATGAATGGCCAACAGCTACATGAAAAGATGTTCAACATCACTTGTCATTAAGAAAATGTAAATTAAAACCACAATGAGATATCACCACCTGCCCCTTAGAATGGTCATCATAAAAAAGACAAGAGAAAACAAATGCTGGTGTAATTGTGGAGAAAAAGAAACTCCTTTGCATTGTTGGTGGGATTGTAAATTGTCATGGCCATGATCGAAAAACCGTATGGGGATACTCAAAAAACTAAGAATAGAACTACCATATGATCCAGCAACTCCACTTCTGGGAATGTATCTAAAGGAAACTAAAACACTAACTTGAAAAGATACCTGCACCCCCCCCCCCCGCCACAATGTTCATAGCAGCATTGTTGACAATAGCCACGACATGGTAATAACCTAAGTGTCTATCAATAGATGAATGGATAAATGTGGCATATATATACAATGGCATAAAAAATGAGAAAAATCCAGCCATCTGCAACAACATGGATGGATCTTAAGGGCATTATAAAATAAGTCAGGGAAAGACAACTACTATATGATCTCACTTATATGTGGAATCTACACACAAATCAAAATAAAAGAGAACAAAGCAAAAAACACCAAACTCCTAGAAAAAGACATCATATTTGTGGTTACCAGAGGTAGAGGGTGGAGGGGGGTAAGTGGAGGAATGTAGTCAAAATATACAAACTTCCAGTGATAAGAGATAAGTTCTAGGGTTGTAATGTACAACATGATGACTAGAGTTAATATTGCTGTATGATATCTAGGAAAATTGTTAATGCAGTTGATCCTAAGGGTCCTCATCACAAGGAGAATTTATTTTCTTTTTATTGTATCTATATGAAATGATGGATGTTAACAAAACCGAATGTGTTAATCATTTCACAGCATGTGTAAATCAAATCATCATGCTACACACCTTAAACTTACACGGTGATGTTTATCAAATTGTTTCTCAATTAAATGCATTGTTACTAGTACTGTTTTGAACAAACTGTTATCTGTGATATCAATTAAGGATAAGAAAATTTTAAGTTTTGGGACACCTGGGTGGCTCAGTCAGTTAAGCGTCTGACTTCGGCTCAGGTCATGATCTTACATTTCGTGAGTTTGAGCCCTGCATCGGTCTCTGTGCTGACAGCTCAGAGCCTGGAGCCTGCTTCAGATTCTGTGTCTCCTTCTCTCTCTGCCCCTCTCCTGCTCATGCTTTGTCTCTCTCTGTCTCTCAAAAATGAATAAATGTTAAAAAAAAAAAGAAAATATAAAGTTTTTAACTTTATCTTTATTATTTCTTCTTCAGTGCTCTTCCCTTCTTTATGTAGATCTGAGTTTCTGACCTATATTGTTTCCCTCTTCTGTAAAGCACTTCTTTTACCATTTTTTGCAAGGCAATGCTACTGGCAACAAATTCTCTTAATTTTTGTTTATGTGAGAAAGGCTTTAGTTTGCCTTCCCTTTTGAAGAATAATTTTTCAGGGTACAAAAAACTAGTTGGTGTTTTTGTTTTGTTTTGTTTTGTTTTGTTTTCTCTCAACACTAAATATTTCACTCCACTCCCTTCTCACTTGGATGGTTTTTGAGCCGTCGGACGTAATTCACATCTTTGTTCCTCTTTAGTCAGGGTGTTTCTTCCCTTTGCCTTCTTTCAGGATTTTATTTTTAGCTTTGATTTTCTGTAGTTTAAAAATATCTGCCTGGTATAGGTTTGTTTTTTTTTGTTTTTTTTTTGTTTTTTTTTGTTTTTTGATATTTATCCTGTTTGGTGTTCTCTGAACTTTCTGGATCTACGGCTTGGTGTCTGACATTAACTTAGGGAAATTCTCCATCATTATTGATTCAAATATTTATTTGTTCCTTTCTCGTTTTCTTCCCCTTGTGGAATTCCCATTACACGTATGTCACACCTTTTGTAGTTGTCCCTCGGTCTTTGATATTCTGTTCTTTTCCTTCAGTCTCTGTCTCATTGCTTTTCAGTTTGGGAGGTTCCTATGGACATATCCTCAAGCTCAGGGATTTTTTCTTCAGTCCTTTCCAGTCTACTAATTAGCCCGTTAAAGGCATTCTTCATTTCTGTTATAGTGTGTTTTTTGGTTGTTGTTGTCATTGTTGTTGTTATCTCTAGCATTTTTCTTTGGTTCTTTTTAGGATTTCCATCTCTCTGCTTACAATCGCTATTTGTTCTTGTATGCTGTCTACTCTATCCATTAGAGCTCTTAGCATATGAATCATAGTTTTTTAAATCCCTGGTATGATAAATTCAACAGTCCTGCCATGTCTGGTTCTGACACTCGTTCTATCTTTTCAAATTGTGGGGGGGTGGAGGGGCCTTTTGGTATACCGTGTAATTTTTTCTCAAGAGCCACATGTGAGGTACTTGGGTAAAAGGAGTTGCTGTAAGTAGGTCTTTAGTAATGTGGTGGTGAGATGTGGGGAAAGAGAAAGTGTTCTATAGTCATGAGATTAGGTCTCAGACTTTTAATAAGCCTATACCCCTGGACTATGAAGTTCAGAAGTATTTCTTAGTTTTTTTCCTCCATCCTTCAGTGGTAAAGGATGGCTAGAGTGGGTTGGAGTTGGATATTCCCTTCTTCCACATGGAAAGCTAGAGCGACTGGAATTTGGTTTTTCCCTCCCTCTAAGACAGTTAGGCTCCAATAATACCTGGTTCACGTGGCAATTTCCACACATGAGCCTCTGCTCCTGTGAGCTATGACTTTCTATATTCACCTGTCTGTCTCTCCTATCTTGAGGGCCCCGTGTTCTCATTTCTCCTTTGGATCCTAGAAGAGTTGTTGATTTTTCTGTCTGTTCAGCATTTTACTTGTTATTAGGATAGAGTGGCAACTTCCAAGCTCTTTACATGTGGAACCAGAAACAGGAAGCCCTTAGTTTTTTTGTTTTTTTTTTTTATGTGAATGATAGGGTAAGCATTGAAGTCATTTATAGAAACAATATTTGCTATTACTGAGGTATTGTTGACGTATATATAGGCATAGCTGGGACATAAACCTATACACAATCCATATGAAGCTGTTCTATGAAAGGCCTACATTCCTTAATTCTTTCATTTACTCCACAAATATTTACTGAGTGCAAAACAGGCTCTGTACTGTTTTGAAAAAACAGTGGGGAACAAGTAAGACAAATCTTTATTCTCGTGGCAGAAAGTCAGGAGTTCAAGGTACCTATCAGAAGTGAAAGGCTCTATGAATGCTAATTGGCTAAAGTTGAGGCTCCTGGGTGTGATATTTAAGAATAGCAAGACGGGCAAAGTGGACACCATCCAGGCTGGAGCATTAATGGAAGGTCATCTAGTACAATGTAGTTCTGGATCATGGACTTAAATTACTCAAAAAGAACAGCCACGTCTACAAGTATGATGGCATATGAGAATCAGGATTTAGGGAACTCTGATTTCTTCGAAACTCACTGTTGCCTCGAACTAATGGAGAAGGTCCTATTTATGAAGGGCAGAAGCTGAGGGACGGTGAAGTTTGGTGGACTGCTGCCTTCCTTTGACATTGGTGGTCATCTGCTTTTTGAAATACTCCTCAGCAACATGTCTCAGTGCACCACAGGCAAGAATGAGGTGACACCAGAATTCCACCAGAATGTTGATGTCAAAATCTCTCTCACGGAGGTGCACTTCTGTGGGTCTCCCACCCTAGAGGATGACGTGGACCTGATTGAGGCCTTTGCCCAATACATGCTAAGATGTACATAATCCTGGAGGCATTGAAGATACATCTTCCAGAAGCTGCAATGTGTGACTTCTCTTGATCGTGAGAACATTTGGATCTACCCCAACCTTCTGCACTTGCACAGCAAGTTCTTTGACTATAAGATCCCCTACACCATGATACTTAATCTCTTTTCGCTACTCTACAACGACCAGCACCAGAGGCTTTTTGTGATTAGCCTGAATCTGCCCATCAGGCAGGATCAAACCTAATGCCACTTCCTGACCCTTCTTTTCCCCAAGAACAAGGACATTTTCTTGACTCCTATTACGAATAAGGAAGAGATGAAGAAGCCCTTTGACAGGCAGATCACCAAGAACATGTCAAGATGCCTCCAAGAGATGTTACTCGCGTCATGAAAACACTGGTCAACCACAAGTTTCCAGGCAACTTCCAAGGGCTCTCGGGGGCTCAGTGCATGTGCATCATCTGCTCCTGTAAGGCAGGCTCAAGACTATTGCATCTGCCGGAGCAAGGTTTATCTACGTTCATAAGCCACCCGTGTACATCTGCTTTGACAAGATCTCCTTCGTCAACTTTGCCTGTGGCTTCACCCCCACTTGCTCCTTTGACTTTGATATTGAGACCAAGCAGGGCACCTTCAGAAGCATCAAGAGGCAGGTGCATGGGAACCTGATTTTGTTAATGCAAAAGGTTCAACATCAAAAATGAAATATTGGAAGAGAGGGTAAACCAAAACTACAGCGAATAGGGCTCTAACTGCGATGAAGAGGATCACCACGCCCACTTGGACTTGATAAAAGGATACCTACTTAGAGAATGCCATCAACAGTAGAGATGACTCAAGAGAAGGAACGAATAAGTCATTCAGCTCAGGAGAGGAAGAAGAAATGGCAGAGAGATTTGACAGCAAGACCTCTGCCAGTTCCTCCAATAATGAGGATGACTGTGCCTGGAGTGAGAAGAAGAGGAAACACCTCAAAAAGACCAAGAATCATAAAGGTTGCAAGAAGCCTTTGGAGAAGGTAAAAGACCTCAGTGCCCCCCAAAAGGCATATTTATGCATAGATGCTGTGGTTCGATCCTGAGTGAGAAAAGATCAAGTCAGACAGTCTTAACATTAGTATTATGAAACTTTCCAAGAAGGCAAACGAGACCTGGAGGGGAATGTCCGAAGAGAAGAAAGACAAGTGGGATTGCAAGGCTGAGGATACCAGAGGGAATATGACAAAACCATGAAAGAACATAAAGGGGTTCATGGTGAGTCTTCTAAGAGAGACAAGTCAAAGAAAAAGAAAAGAAAACTAAATGTGGGAAAGAAATCAATACCTTCTAGGAGCTCATTATCCAAGTTATTCTCAAGGCAGCTAAGTGAGGCCTTCAAGAAAATAGTCTGTGTCCTGTGAAGATAACTTTTCAGGAAAGAACAAAAGCAAAAAAAAGAAGACAAGCAGGAAAGGACTCTGAAGAAGAGGAACTAGCCAGTACTTCCCCAGCTCAGAGGATTGCATGACAGGATCTGATAAGCAGAGAGGAGGGAAATGTTCTTTCCTTGTACTTGTCCTGTCACACCTTAGTCTCTCCATCCATGTTTCAGTACCAGTTTCTCCTTGTGTGAAATGTCATCCTCAGGTTATGTGCCATCCAAACAAGTTCTCCTGATGATATACCCTTCCTTGGGGAAGCAGGAGAGGTGTCTTATCTGCTACTTCTCAGGGATGACTCTATAACTTGGGAGAGCTTGGGTCAGAGGCAGGGTAATGCAGGATCAAAATCCTCCTAATTTCCAACCTTTAGGATATATGCTTCTTGTTCAGGTCAAGTTGCTATAGCAGGGGTCATGTGAGGTCGGGCCTGTTGCTTCTAACTGGGGCCTATTTCTACTTTTATTTTGTATTTCTGGTCTGTGAAAATCAACATTCAATAGAGGGAACTGACTTCGGGGAAGAAAGAGAAGGAGAGGGTGATCAATTTTGCCAAATACTACTGATTGGTAGAGAAAGACAATGGCAAATGGAGGTTAATGATGACCTTGACAAAAGCAGATTCATGAGCTTTGAGGTAATACATCTAGGGATTTAAAATCAGGCTCCACAAGTTAATAGCTTATGACTATGGGCAAAAAACTCAAATATTCTGGGCCTCAAAATTTTCATCTTGGCAATCTAGTTATATAGTGCCTATATTCAAACTGGTCTGATGACTAACAAAATAACATATGGGAAATATCTCATGATTCAAAAAATAGTCTTTCTTTTTGTTCCACTTTTCCAAGTCAAAAAAGTTGAAAATATTGTTAATTAACTGGTTTTGTCAAAGATCCATGGGTTGAAATTAAAAAAAAAAAAAAAAATAGATGCCTACATTTCTGAAGTGACTCTTCCACTCACAAATTCAAGGCAACAAAGTTTAAACTTTGTAATGGGAATAGTCACAAATTACCAAACAGTCACATAATAGCTAATAATTTTAATAAATGCTTTAAATTTCAAATCACAAAGAAAATAACTAAAACATGTTTCTTACACAAAGAACTAACTTCTTCTGAAATAAAAACAATGAAAGAAGAGATTGCGAAAATGGGAGTATTAATAAAATTAAAGGCATATTAACTTAAAATGGTAATGATGTCCCAGTAGGAATAAATTAATTCTTTTTAGACTGAGGAAACAATTTCATGCAGAATTTTCAGCAAAAGAAATGCTATCCTTGTAATGGAATCTATCATTTTGCAATTAATTTAACATTTTGTCTGGGTTAAGGCTTAATTACTGCACAAATATTCTTAAAGTAACATGAATTTCTGTTATGACAGTGAAACAGTTAAAACATTTTAGGGATGTTTGGAAAATACCTGGGAATTTTTGTAATACTTTCTTGTGTCTTCAGAGGAATGAAATTCCCTAATTTTAATGTAGTCTGACATGCTAATCTTTTTCTTTTTTTTTTTCCCTTTTTTTTCTTAAACAATTTTTATGTATTTATTTTGAGAGAGAGAGAGAGAGAGAGAGCATGAGTGGGGGTGGGTCAGAGAGAGAGAGAGAGGGAGAGAGAGAGAATCCCAAGCAGGCTCTAAGCCGTCAGCCCAGAGCCCAACATGAAGCTTATCTCTTGAAGCAGAAGATCATGTTCCAAGTCGAAATCAAGAGTCAGACACTTAACCGTCTAAGCCACCAGGTGCCCCATGATATGTCAATCTTTTTCTAAATGGGACACATTCTGTGTCCTATTAAAACTTTTAATGTGGTTTAAAGTATATCTACTTATTCACTCATTTATTCAACAACATTATTTCCGTGCCCCTCTGTATCAAAATTAGGATACAAAAATGAACAAGATGAATCTCAGTTCCTAAAGAATTCATCACACAATTATGGAAGGGTGAGAGGCGTGGAAAAGACAATTAGCACAGACAAATAAATATACATTAAAAAACTAATGAGGGGCGCCTGGGTGGCTCAGTCGGTTGAGCGGCCGACTTCGGCTCAGGTCATGATCTCGCAGTTTGTGAGTTCGAGCCCCGCGTCGGGCTCTGTGCTGACAGCTCAGAGCCTGGAGCCTGCTTCGGATTCTGTGTCTCCCTCTCTCTCTGACCCTCCCCCGTTCATGCTCTGTCTCTGTCTCAAAAATAAATAAACGTTAAAAAAAAATTAAAAAAAAAATCTAATGAGATAAATGTTATAGCATAGATATCTATGCAATGCCAGGAAAGCAAAAAAGGGAGGTTAATTCACACTAGTGGAGGACAGGGTTTATTTCAGAATTAAAAGTATATATATTTCCAATACATCTAAAGGCTGTGGATATAATGTGTTTAGTCTTATTCCTGGATAGGCCTAAGGGTATGTCTGACTTTATTAGCTGCATAATTTCAAGTAACTATTAACCAATCTGAGTTTCAGTTTATCCATCAATAAAATAAGCATGATAATGCCTGCCTGATGGGATAATTAAAGGTTTGATGAGACAATTTATCAAAGGATTGACATCTAAAAGTC
Organism: Panthera uncia; assembly: GCF_023721935.1. Taxonomy (NCBI): domain Eukaryota; kingdom Metazoa; phylum Chordata; class Mammalia; order Carnivora; family Felidae; genus Panthera; species Panthera uncia. Next base: position 147,566,426 of record NC_064811.1, read on the forward strand.
ACTCAATAAGTGCTAATTCCCTTCACCTCTATTTTATCTTAAGCTGTTAAAACCATCTCCGTGTAAATGAATTATCAATTGATATCAGAAATCTAAAAAATGCCCATAGTCCCTCCAATGCTTAAAACTGTAGTAGCTGAGAAAATGTTAGTATATCGGATGATTCTAGTGCTCCCCACTTAAATTTCCATCTGTTTCGTCCTCAGTAATTAAAAAATAATAATAATAGAGAGTTGGGCATATAGCCAGTGAGAATGAGGATTAAATCTCAATCTTCCTTACGGTACCTAGATGTGGTCACATACTATAGTTCTGGTCAATGGTGTGTGAAGGGAATCTGTAGGCATCTCTCAGACCCCTCCTCACTATCTCTTGCTCTTGCCAATTGCCCCTCATATGCACTGGATCCCATTCCTCTTGCCTTCTGCAGGGTTTCATTCCAGTAATTCTCCCCATCTCTCCTAGATCACTAATACTTTTCCTTTCTCCTAGACCATTTTGTGTCAGCACAAAAACATGATGGCATTTCATCCATCTTTTAAAAGAATCTTCTCTTACCTCACTTACCTTGCCAGCTACCATTTCATTTCTTTTCTCCCCTTGGCTGAAAATTTTTCAGAAGACATGTCAAAACTCACTGTTTCCAATACTTTTCTACTTTACCAAAACAACTACTCTCAACCATCCTTCTGATTTCCAGGTCGCTCTCAAGTTGTCATTTCTCTGTCCTTATCTAGACGGGACAGTAGTATTTGACTCAATTCATGCCTCCCTCTTCTTTAATGTTTTTCCCTTACTTGTTCTCTTGTTTTCTTTCTTCCTCATATAGAATTCCTTCTCAATCTCCTTTGTACTTTTCTCTTTTCTACGATGTCTTAATGTTGGAGTTCTCTAGGACTCATACCTTAGTCCCCTTCTCCTCCATGTACATTCTCTGGCTGGTATCATCAAGCACCATGCCTTTGAATACCATTTGTATGTCACAAACCTTTTGTTTCTGATTTCAGAAAGTATTCACTGTTTCACCATTTAGTATAATACTTACTGTATATTCTTTTGTAACTGCCCTTTATTCGATTAATGAAGTTTCCATCTCATTTCTAATTTTCTAATATCTCTTTTTTATAAACGGACGTTGAATTGTGTCAAACGTTTTTCTGCATCTGCCATTATAAGGATATCATTTTTTCTTTATTCTGTCAATGTGCTAATTAATACTGGTTTATTTTTAGAATGTTAAGACAAACTTACATTCCTAGAATAAACCTAATTGCATTGTGATATATTATCGCTTTTATATGTTGTTGGATATAAAGTGTTAATATTTTGTTAAGAAAATGTCGCATCTATGTTCATAAGAGATTGGCTTGAAATTTTCTAGTTTTTGTGAGGCCTCGTAATTCTGGTGTCAGAATTAAGCTGGCTTTATGAAGCAAATTGGAAAATATTCCCTCTCTTTTTATTTTTAGAAGAATATGTTAATAATGGTGTTATGTCTTTCTTAAATGTGTTGTAGAACTCACTTTAGTAAAGACAACTAGTCCTGGAAACTTTATTGCAAATAATCTTTTAATTACGGATTCAATTACCATAACTGATATAAGACTCTTCACATTAAAAAAGAAATTTTTTTTAACGTTTATTTATTTTTGAGAGAAAGAGAGATGGAGTGTGAGCAGGAGTGTGGAAGGGGCAGGGAGAGAGGGAGACACAGAATCTGAAGCAGGCTCCAGGCTCCGAGCTGTCAGCACAGAGCCCGACACGGGGCTTGAACTCACAAACTGCGAGATCATGACCTGAGCTGAAGTCGGATGCCCAACCGACTGAGCTACCCAGGTGCCCTAAGACTCTTCACATTTGTTAAATTTTTTGTTTTAGTTTTTGATCGGTTACGTTCTTCTAGGAAGTAGCTCATTTCATCCAAATTTTAGAATTTTTGCCATTTACAGAATATGTGGTGATCATTCTGCTTTCAAGCCAACATTAGTAACTTTTGTTTTTCCTCTACCAATCTTTCCAGATGTTTATCAGTTTTATTTTATTTTCAAAAAGAAATTATTTCAGTGATGGCTGCTATTTTTATTTTCTATCTTCAGCTTTCTTTATGTTTAATGTGTTACTCTTTCCACAACCTCTTGAGATGGATACTTGAAATAATTTATTATTCATCTTTTTCTCTAATATATAAATTAAGAGCTATAAATTTCTGTCTAATTTCCCCATAAAGTATCTGTATATCATATCTTCATTACTATTCAGTTTGAAGTATTTTCCAATTTCCATCCGTTTTTTTTTAACTCGTGTACTTTTAAGAATTATATTGGTGATTATGTTAGAAATTTCCTACTTAATCTGTATTTATTTATTTTTATGGCCAATTTTGATAAATGTGACAGCTACATTTGAAAATATATATTCTGCAGTTCTTGTGTGCAGTGCTCTATATATTTAATTCCATCCAATAAGTGAACTGTATTTATATTCTTACTGATTTTTTTTCTGCCTATCTTACCAGTTGCTGAGAGATGTACATTAAAATGTCCTCAAATGACGGTGGGTATTCTGTTTGTCCTTTTAGTTATGTCAACTTTTGCTGTGTGTATTTTCAAGCTGTGTATGAAGTGCATGCAAATTTTAAATTCTTAAATCATCTTGCTGGATTGAACTGTTATCATTACACAACATCTAAAATCAAGGTTGGTATTCGTTAGTTTGCTTTGTGGATGATTCTTTATCCTTTTTGCATTCAATTCTTTGTTGTTTTTGTATTTGAGGAATATCTCTTATCAGTAGCACAAAGTTGGCTTTTTTTAAGGAATTTGATATATTTTAAATGAGAGTCTTTGGGGTCTCCTGGATGGCTCAGTGGGTTAAGCATCCGACTTCAGCTCAGGTCACGATCTCGCGGTCCGTGAGTTCGAGCCCCACGTGGGGCTCTGGGCTGATGGCTCAGAGCCTGGAGCCTGCTTCCGGTTCTGTGTCTCCCTCTCTCTCTGCCCCTCCCCCGTTCATGCTCTGTCTCTCTCTGTCTCAAAAATAAATAAACGTTAAAAAAAAAATAAAAAAAAATAAAAAAAAATAAATGAGAGTCTTTGTTATGTAATATTTAATATAAGACCCGATATCTTGAGATTTAAATCAGCTATCTTACCATTTGCTTTTTTTTCTCCCCCTACCTGTCTTACATTCCATTTTCCTCTTCTCTTTCTTTCTATACGATTAATCAAATATTTTATCTTATTTTGTTTGCTCTCAATGATAGATCACTCCTTTTAGTGATGAGTTTGGAGATTATAGCATGATTTTCTCACTTACTAAAATCTGATATAAATTTGTAACTTCACCTCCTTCCAGAAATTGCAAAGACTCAAGAATAGTAGAACTCCAATTACCCATCTTTCTTATGTAATTATTAAGATATATTTTAATGTTACGAATACCTCAAATCTAAAGGAAAAGTCATGCAATCTTCATTTAGAGATATTAACATACTCACCTTTTATTGTGTTTTGTTCCCTTAATGTGTCTCCATGCCTCCATCCGTATCATTTCACTTCTGTCTGAAGATATCCTCTCAGATCTTTGCTGCTTTACTAGCTTACCAATAACCTACAAACAATTATTTTTAAATTTTGCCCAGATTTTCTAATTATTCTTGGTAAGTGCCTTGGTCTGAAAAAAGATAGTCTGTTTTTGCTGGAAGCAAAAAGTCTTACTGGATATTTCCATCTCAGACCTCTCTCCCAGATTCCCTCCCGGATGCATATAGTCAAACGCCCACTTGACATCTCTATGTAGCTATCTAACAGCTCAAACCTTGGGCTTCCCCTGACACTCCTCCCCACATCCCAACAAACCCTCACTTCATGTACGGCATCCTTTTAGTTGGCCAACTTCAAGCCTTTGAAATCGCTTTTCATTCCTCTTTTTTCCCTCAGAACTCCTAGTCAATCTTTCAGAAATTATGTTGGCTCTGTCTTCGAGACTTACCCAGAAATCAACTACATATTTCCATCTGTACTGTTACAACTCTGATGTGAACTACTATTATATCTCACCTGGATTATTACAAAAATCACCTACTAGGTCGCTGAGTCTACTCCTTCCCCCCACCAATCTGTTCTTAACAGTGCAGCTATAATGATCCTTCTTATACTTAGATCATGTCACTTCTCAGCTCATACCTTCCATTTAAATAATCAAAGACCCTACAATACTTTGCAAGGTCCCACCTGATTGTCCTTTCCTTGCCTATCTGACATCGTCTACTATTTTCACTCTACTCCATCACACTAGCCTCTTTACTGTTTCCAAAACACAGAAGGCATTCTCATATCTCAACATTCCCACTCTAGCTGTCTCTTCTTCCTGTAGAGCTCTTATCTTATATATTGTATTGGTTAACTTTCACTTTTCCAGGTCATTTCTCAAATCTCACCTATTCAACGAAACAAAGCCTACCATGATGAATGTATTAAAATTGCAACTTGCCTTACTTCTGAATGACCATCTTAATCCCCCTTCCTCTGCTATAGTTTTTCTTTCTTTGTATTGAATTTTTTTTATCTTTAGCATAATATATGATTTGCTTATCTTATGGTTTATCTATATTTGTCTTCAACTGCTAGCATATACGTCCAAAAAGAAAGAGGAGTCTTTGTGTTTTTCGTTGGTGCATTCCAAACATTTAGAACAATGCCTGGCATCTAACAGGCTTGCTATACGTATCTGTTGAAGTGGGTAAGTGAATGAACGGATGTATACCTTCCTCTGTCTACACATTCTCTTTCAGAAAATAGGTGAGATATTTGTCCATTTTGAACCATGAGACTATGTACCATCTCTTAGTGTATTAGTGCCCTGTGTCAGCTGTAACAAATTACCACAAACTTGGTAACTAAAACAAGAGAAATTTATTCTTTCACAGTTCTGGATGCCAGAAGTCCAAACTCAGTATCCCTGGGCCCCAGTCAGAGTGCCTGAAGCCATGCATCTTCCAGAGTCTCGAGGGGAGAATCTTCTGTTCCTTGAATTCAAATTTGAGAATGAAATTCCTGGGTTTATGGCCACATTATTCCAATCTCTAAGACCAAAATTTTCAAATTTCTCTCTGCTCTGTTTTTGCATCACCTTCCCCTCTGTATATGTGTCAAATCTCCCTCTCCCTCCGTTTATAAGATACATTTAGGATCCACATGAATCCTCCAAGATAGTCTCTCCATCTCAAAATTCTTAACTTATTCACATTTGCAAAGACTTTTTTCCCAAATAAGGAAAGATTTAAGGGTTTTGGGATTGGGATGTGATATCTTTGGGGGCCATTACCGGCCTACTACACCTAGGGATGCTGGTGTAGTGAGTATATTTTCCTTAAAACTCCACGGAGCAGAGTTGTCATATTATCCCCAGGATCCTTACTTTGGGATATTAGGTTAAAGAGAAATAAACCTATTTGAAGCCGCTGCTATTTTGGGCCTTGTTAAGTTCAACCAAATCAAATCCTAACTGATAAAAGTTGGTGAATCATTGTTAATGTTGTTTAATTGAAATATTGCATTTACCTAAGATGAAATTACACAGACTAATCCTAAGGTCATGTTTTTTTAAATTTAGACTGGAACTTTATTGGTTCATTGGGCAACATTGGTTATTTCATGTTGATCAGAAACTCTGATATGAAATGGGAAAAAAGTTACAACTTGATAATGAAGTACAGTATAATTAAAAAAAAAAAAAAAACTTGAAATGACAAGGGGCCTGGGTGGCTCAGTCGGTTGAGCAACCCACTCCTGACTTTGGCTCAGATCATGTTCCCAGGGTCCTCTCTAGCTACAAGTTGGGCTCTGCACTGCTCTCTCTCTCTCCCTTTGCCCCTCTCCCCCACTCTCGTGCACTCTTTCTATCTAAACAATAGCAACAACAACAACAAAAAACCTTGAAATGTCTAGAGTATACAAAAAGTAATATAAAGAAATCTTATTATAGAACTGTTTAGAACCACCACTCTATATGAAAGCACATTAAATAGCTGAACAGTTATCTTCTTTACCCACTACATTTTCTCAAAAGCCCTAATAAGGAGCAAATGGCAAGAGTCTAGACTGAGTCACAAAGACGTGAATATTCAAAGAAAGTATGTTCTAAACAAATACCGTATTTGGTAAGCACCACTAAATGCTGACCAAAAAGCCTAGTTTTTTAACTACAAAACTGCCTCTTTAGCCTAATTGTAAAACCTGATTTTTATTTTGACATGTTCGTCAAACACTACATTGAGAAAATATTGGGCAATCCCAATTCTGCAAAAATAATCCCCAACAATCTTACAGATATCCTCAAGGGAAAGGTATTATGGAGGATTATAAACCAAAAAATGTTTTGAGAGATTGGGACTCTGAAAGACAGTTCAGCATATTGTGGAATTCTAGAGAACATCTGTGTTTGGTCATGTTTGGTCATTGCCCACATGTCCTATTAGTAAGTAACACTGTTGGGTAAAACATGTCAGGCCAACATAAACTTAATCATCTGACACATTATGTACTAAATGTTATCATCTTACAATTAAACTTCATTGGTTGCCAACTGCTGCCCCAATGATCATATAGACCGTACATTCCATCGAGATAACCCCAAATTTTATGTTGTAGCTCTTTCTAGAAATTATCATCAGTTGACTTATTCAGTAACTAATGTGCCACCATTTACTCAGCTGCCAAAACCCAAATCCGTTTTTCCAGTCTTCCTTTACCCATCCAATAGGCTCACCTATTAAATATCTTCATCCCTGTATCTCCCCATTATAACCATTCAGGTCAACTCTAGAACTAGCATTTCCCATCCAGCTTGCATTCAGGTCCTAAATAATCTCCACACACTTATCAATGCGTTTCTAATACATTCTCCTCCAGATGGATCTTCTAAAATTTAAACACATTCTTCTTCTGCTGAAAACCATTTGGTGACCCACCAGATTCCCTAAGGCATTACAGTGGAGCCATGAAGAATGTGGGCCCTGGATCCAGACAATGTGGATTCCAATCTTATCTCTACCACTACCTAACTGTGTGATTCTAGGAAGTTGCTTCATGTCTCTGGTTCTCAGTTTCCCATCCTGCAAAATAAGGAATATAATAGTACTATTGCATTTGCATGGTTGTAGGGATTAAAAGAAATGATGCATGTAAAATTCTTAGTCCAGTGGCTGGTACACAGTAAACACTCCATAAAAACAAGCTGCTATGTCTCTAGTCTTGTGTTCTCTGCAGTTATAGGAAACTGCTGGCAATTCTCTGAAGGTATCATTCTGTCTCTGATTTCTGTCTTTACACATGCCACTTCCTTTTACTGGCATCCAGAGCCCTTTTCCTGCAATTTTAATACCACTTTCCTTGATTGATTCCTACTTTATCCTTAAAAATTAGTGAGATTGAATGTCCTCCTGGATGTTTTTCCTCATTATTCTGGTCTAGGTTCAGTCTGTCTATGGTACTCACAGAGTAGTTCATACTGAGGGACCTGATGTGCTATATCACAATTCTTGTCTAGTTGTCTATATATCCATATGGATTATAACGACTACAACTATTCCTCTCTGTACCCCAGTTGCTTAATATGGGACATTTACTGTAATGAAATCTAATGGCATACCGAGTGACCAAAGATTGTAAGTGAAGCAAAAATGGCAGAAATAAGGGTTATGTAAAGTTGGATGAATCTCAGGATACAGGAGTCAACAAAAAGATCCCAGTTGTCAAGAGAATAATCATATGCAAATACTTAAGACTGGATCTTTTTTACACATAATAAATTCCAAACTAATCAGATCCAAATGTAGGATTTGAAACCATATATGCAATAGAAAATGACACGGGTGAACTTTAGAGCCTAAGAGGCAAAAAAAAAAAAAAAAAAAAAAGAAGGAAAGAATGATAATTTTGAACACACATACACACATTCACAGGTTTTTCATGACAAAAATAAAAAAAAATAAGCAAATTAAAAAACATAATGTTTTCTAAAATCCTACTTATAGGCAAAGATTTATTATTCCTAACATAAGTTTTTAAAGTTGATAAATAAAATGAAAGAATAGAGCATTTTTCTTGTCTGGAGGATTTTCAGATGAAAGGATATGATATTTAAAGCTTAACTTTTAACAATTTAAAAACTTTTTCCAATAAAAGTTGGGGGATAAATGAAAGATTGATTTCATTAAGGTTGACAAAATGAGGGGTGCCTGGGTGGCTCAGTCGGTTAAGCGTCCGACTTAGGCTCAGGTCACGATCTCGCGGTATGTGGGTTCGAGCCCCACGGCGGGCTCTGTGCTGACTGCTCGGAGCCTGGAGCCTGTTTCGGATTCTGTGTGTCTCCCTCTCTCTCTGCCCCTCCCCCGTTCATGCTCTGTCTCTCTCTGTCTCAAAAATAAATAACCGTTAAAAAAAAAATTAAAAAAAAAAAGATTGACAAAATGATAGCTATTGAACTATCTAATGGGTACATGGAAATTCATTCTACTCTTCTCCTTATTTTTATGTATAAAAATGTCCATAATAAAAAACCTTTTTGAAGTTGATTGGAAAGAAAGAAAATTCAATCATTTGAAGATTTAGGCTAATTGAACTCCAGTGTTTGTTTATCAGTATTATAATTTCTAAGAGTCTTTACCAATGTTCTAATATTCACTTTGGATTGAAATTACTATATTCCAGGCTCTATAAAAGGCTAAGGAATTTTATCTAGTAAGTTTTGTTCATGAAGGGTCAGCTATGTCTGGGAGGATGTCTTCTTTTTTTTTTTTTTTTTTTTTTTTTTTTTTTTTT
>NC_064811.1:147575347-147639387 GCF_023721935.1 Panthera uncia
TTTATTTATTTTTGGGACAGAGAGAGACAGAGCATGAACGGGGGAGGGGCAGAGAGAGAGGGAGACACAGAATCGGAAACAGGCTCCAGGCTCCGAGCCATCAGCCCAGAGCCTGACGCGGGGCTCGAACTCACGGACCGCGAGATCGTGACCTGGCTGAAGTCGGACGCTTAACCGACTGCGCCACCCAGGCGCCCCTGGGAGGATGTCTTCTGAATTAGAGACTGAGCTTCCTAAATATCAGGCTGTATCAGATGTATCAGAATGGTTCTTAATCATTTCGCACATACCAGGCAGGACTTCCAGCAATCATCTAAACCAGGACCTTAGTAGACCCCCGCCTTTGAGCCTCCTTTGAGCCGCTGCTGTTTCCTGGATGGGGACTCAGTGGCTGGTGTCAAATCCTTTGTGCTGACATTCAAATGGTTGTCTTACCTTTTTCTGGAATGGCAATAAAATGTCTTCAAAGGCTTAGAGGTTTATTTAAAGCCTCTAGTACAAGAAAAGTGACTTGCCAAAGAGGGATATAAACCAACTAACAAATGATCCTACATTTTGCGTAGATATACATATATAAATATCTTTTTTAAGTGTATTTATTTATTTATTTATTTAGAGCAAGAGCAGGGTAGGGGCAGAGAGAGGGAGAGAAAGAATCCTAAGCAGGCTCCACGCTGTTACTGCAGAGCCCAAAGGGGGGGGGGGCGCTCAATCTCAGGAACCATGAGACCATGAGCTGTGCCAAGATCAAGAATCCTATGCTTCACCCTCTGAGCCAACCAGGCTCTCCTATATCTTTATCTTTTCATCTGTTTTCTCCACAATGGTCACTGAAACTTTCTAATCATTTCTCTACCTGCTACTGTTGCTCAACAAATTCTGTTCTGCACTTGACTGCAAAACTAATTTCTAAAAACTTCATCATTGTACTCTCTTTTTGAAAAACTTTTGATAGCTTATCAATATCTGTAGATAAACCCACCTTCAGAAATTCAGCGCCTTCCACTCCAGGCAAACTTACCTTATCAACTTCTGGGCCTTTTCTCACCTGCCTTTCTATCCAATGAGCCTCACTGTACAACTTAAATTATTACATACTGGTTTATTTTTATAATTTTATTCTTTCTATTCCCACCTGGACACTAAACTTCTTAAAGAGTAGAAACTACATCTTAAAGTTATTTTTCTTCCTAGAGTTCTTAGCATAGTGTTATAATATGTAGTAAACAGTTAGATTTAGGAAAGGGCTAACTTGTTTGATTCAGCCTAGTATTTTACTTTATTCAGGTTCCAAAGATAAGGAGACTAAAGATAACCTGTTAGGTTTCTTCTTCCGGATTTCTGCCCTCAGTCCCCCACATGTCTAAGACTAGAGATGGAACCATAATTCAAAGGACTCGATGTGTTTGTAAGTGCATTTTATTTTATTTTTTATATTTTAACGTTTTATTTATTTTTGAGACAGAGAGAGACAGAGCATGAACAGGGGAGGGTGAGAGAGAGGGAGACACAGAATCTGAAACAGGCTCCAGGCTCTGAGCTGTCAGCACAGAGCCCGATGCGGAGCTCGAACTCACGGACAGTGAGATCATGACCTGAGCTGAAGTTGGACGCTTAACCGACTGAGCCACCCAGGCGCCTCTGTAAGTGCATTTTAAAATCTCTGTGCGGACACTGAGCACATTGCATGACTCGTTTTCAGAAAAGTTAAATTTCCATGTATTTGTAATTTCTTTTTTGAAACCTTTTCTTTAACGTTTATTTATTTTTGAGAGAGAGGAAGAGAGAGAGTGAGCAAGTGCAGGGGAGGTGCAGAGAGAGAGGGAGACAGAGACTCTGAATCGGGCTCTGTGCTGACAGCAGAGCCTGATGCTGGGCTGGAGTTCACGAATTGTGAGATCATGACCTGAGCTGAAGTTGGAGGCTTAACCGACCGAGCCACCCAGGGGCCCCTATGAAATTTCTTTGATAAGTCTAAAAAGTAATTTTTATTGATTTTATAAATAAACAAACCTAACAATTGTTTTTTAGATAACCATAAGTTTATGATGCTACACGATGTCTAGGAATTTATGGATATGTGAAAGAAAATGTTTACATGAAGTTGTAATTGCTTATGTCTCTTGTAACATCAAATGTGACTTTTGCTAGAAAGGTATAACAAAATTTGGGAAGTTAAGATTTCATTCAAATTAGCCAGGCCCTGAATTTTTCTCTTAAAATTTTGAAAAGTTTCTGATAATAATGATTATACCTTAAAAATGGAAACCACTTTACAAGATATGCTTAGGATGTGTATCTGAATCTATCAATCTATCTGTGTGTCTATCCATCCATCTACTCTCTACCTTCTCCTACCTCTCACCCAAGCTCACTGTAAGAAAATATAACACTGTGAATTAAAGGGCTCGATGTGAGCTGCAAAGCAAAATTAAGTGAGTATAACTCTGATGATAAGCATCATCTAATATCTGCGCTCAGCCAAACACACAACAGTGAAAACTAAATTCAATATCACAAACATATAAGCAAACCTGCTCTAAGCAAGATCTGTTAATGCCTGGGGGGAGGGAGGGAGTATTTTCTTAAACATTAAACAATATCCTATTAACAGCTACATTTATGGAAAGAAATCCAAGTGAAAGACACCACTTTGCTTCTTTAAGTGTATCAAATCCACAGATTGTTGCCAAAATGGGTACTTGCTGATTTTTCCCTGCGGTCGTTTAAGAGGGCAGAGTAACTGTAAGACATTATTGCTAATTTGCTGCTAGTGAATTTGTGGTACAAACCAGAATTTTAGTTTGACCCTTGATTTTATAATTTAATACGAATATTACTTACATTATTAGTTTTACTGGTAAATCAGGAGCAAGTTGTTGGAGTCCAGCTGTGACCCCGGGGCAAGAACTTTTTGCCTGCTGTCACCTTCTGACAGTTTGGGCTGTTAATTACCTCAATCAACTAGCACACAAGCACCTCTCTGTCTGCCAGCTGGCAGACTCAGCTTCAGAAACTGGCAGCTTGGGAAGATTTAAAACCTGTAAAAAGGACTGCTATGTAAACAGTTTATTGTATAATATTTGATGACCACAGTAGACCCGCATCAGTAATCAAAGGTAGGGTCTGCTATTGTGCCTTAAGAGGTTAGCAAAGAAGAAAGTTTAAAAATGGCTTTTATTTTTTTATCTTTTTTTTTAGCCAGAAGAGTGAAACTAGGGATTTCAGTTCTGGAGGCGTTATGTTGGTGCCGTGGAGGAAAGCCAGTCATTTCGCTCTACTGAAATAAATGTGGAACCAAACAGAAAAAAAGGTGAGTAAGCAGTTGTGTTTCCTTTGCCAAAATCACAAAATAGGTGGGAAAGCTTAAAACTCTCTACTAGGTAAGCATGTTTCTTGGGCATTCACCCTGAAAAGGAATCAGTACCCACGACGCATGTGTGTAAATTATGTATGTGCTGTATGATGTAGCTGAGTACGCCTGCTATTCTTTTCTGACTGAAATGACTTTCCATACATTCAATGACATTTAAACTACATTTTTCAGAAAGATGCTCCAACTTTTGAGATTCTATCTCATATTTCACAATTTGCTTTCCAAACTCCACAGAAAAAAATGTTTAAATATTAATTTGATTAGACTATCAAATGATAAATCAAAATGCTAAATGATTTTTAACTTTATAGATTCTATTTGAACATGAAAATTCAGAGGCTTCTGGCTTTTGTTGATTTCCTGGCTGGTTTCATAAGCAAACTGGCCGAAGTTCAAATCATGATCAAAACCTAAATTATTTATTTGCTTTAAAGCAATAAATGTAGAAGAAATGTAAGATGCCATAGTAGGGGCGCCTGGGTGGCTCAGTTGGTTAAGCGTCTGACTTCAGCTCAAGTCATGATCTTGTGATGCCTGAGCTCGAGGCCCGCGTCAGGCTCTCTGCTGTGAGCACAGAGCCTGCTTCGGATCCTCTGTCCCTCTCCCTCTTTGCCCCTCCCCTACTCGCACTCTCTCTTCCTCTCTCTCTCAAAAATAAATACACATTTTTAAAAGTAATACGCTGTGATGAAAGAAGTTAATTTTTGGAAACGAAATAAAGCTAAATTAGAATCTATCTGCCTTTGATTCAGTTCTTTAAGGCATTTATTCATATATCTTTCCAGAAGAAATAGAGAAACAGTAACCTTCTTGATATCTTCCTTGGAACCTCTTTTCATATAAATTATCAGACCTATTTAGAAGTAACTATTTTTATTCAGGTACACACACACACACACACACACCATCCAGACATCCTGCAGGTGAGCGTTTTAAGTTATCTGTATTCCAGAAAGACATGAAAACCCCATGTCTGAGTAAGAGTAGTCCCAACAGGTTTGTAACCAGCCTTGCCTTCCAGAGAAGCAAAACTTACCTCTGCTTCTCTACCTTCATTTTTCTCAACCTCTCTGCAGCATCTTTTACTATTGTTGATAATAGTAGATACTACTGCTGACTGACTATATGCCGCACAATGTAAGAAGCGCTTTAACGGTATTATTTCTTATTTATTCTTTGCAACAGCCTTATGAGATACGTCGTAAGATCGCCTTCATACTGTACAGACGTTAAAGCAGAGATTCCATAGGAAATCTGCCCGACTCATGGCTCTCGCCTCTTAATGGCTCTACTACTCCCAGTCTGCAGCATTACCTTGAAAGGCATTCTTGAAAAGCAATCACATCTCTGTGCTTTCTCGTCTCTTCTCCTTCTGCCTGAACATCACCGGCTTTCTTCCTTTTTTTTTTTTTTTTTTTCCTCTACGCATATGGAGTGTTTCGTCCATTCCTAGGGCTTCTTCCCATCCACTGTTCTTATTCATCTCAGTGGCTTTGGCTTTTACTACTACACATGTGGCTTCACATTCTTCAAATTTCTTGAGTCCCCAAACCTGCTATTTGGCTGTGGTTATGGCTCCTCTTTGCAGCAAAACCGCCCTTTCACTGCAAGTTGTGTCTTAGTCAATGGCATCACTGTCCACCCAAACTCAGGATTACCCGTCATCTCTTCATTGACCCCCGCTGCAAGTGAAAAGATCTTAAGAATCTTACTTTTGAAAAAAAAGAGCTTACTTTTGAAAAAAAAAATCTCTTTTCTTTTCCTTGCACCTCCAGCATGGCCAAGTTGGAGTCCCCATATTTAGTCAATAAACTAGTATTTCAGCAGCGTCCTAACTGCTTTCATTGCCTCGTGTCTCTATGTTCTCTAATCAGTCCCACATTGTGCCACCAGAAACATCTTTTTAAACACAGAAGAGTTCTTAGAACTCCCCTTTTCAAAAACCTTCAATGGCTTCCCAGAGTACACAGACTAATATCCAAGCTCCTCTGTTCAATAAACCCCTTGGCTTAGTTCTGGCTTATCTTAATCCAGCTTAAGTTCTACCTCAATATCCCAAGATATACACTGCGCCGTTCCCTCACCATGCCCTGCCCTCGTCTCCTCTTGATTATGTTTTTGCTGTCTTTCTTTGTGGGCTTCTGCTTCTTTTTTTATCTTAATCCCTCTTGATCCATCTCTGGATTTCCCCTATGAAATTCCTCACAGACCCACTAAAAATTCATCCGCCTCTTCATTTGTTTAAGAAATATTTATTGAATGTTTACCATGTAGGCACACTATACTCAGATCTGGAATCTTAAAAATAAAGTACAGTTGCCTTTCTCTTAAGGGAGTCTATAATGATCTAATGGGGAAGACAAACAAGTAAATAGGCAAGGAAAACGATGCATGGTTTTCATGAAAGACATAAACCACCAAATCTCATTCAATTAAAAAGTAACCTTAAAAGTGCCATGAATATTTAAAGAAGAAGGAGGAGGGGGAGAAGGACGAAGTAAGGGGAGGTAGGGGAGGAGGAGAAGGAGAAAGAGAAGAAGAAAGATTCACTAATGAATTCTACTAAACCTTTATGCAAGAAAGGATACTAATTATACACAAACTTTTCCAGGAAATAAAGATTCCACCATTACATTACAGTTATGCCAACTAACAACCTAATCTCTTAATACAACAGAAGTTTTGTGTTTTTTTTTAAAGTTTACTTAGTAATTTAGAGAGAGAGAGATCGAGCAGGGGAGGGGCAGAGAGAGTGGAGAGAGAGAGTCCCAAGCAGGCTCCGCTGTCATCACAGAGCCCCACTCAGGAACCCTAAGATCATGACCTGGGCCAAAACCAAGAGTCGGGCATTTAATCAGTTGAGCCATCCAGGGACCCCACAGGGGTTTGTTTCTTACACTTACCATAATCATTTGCAGTTTAAGGGAGACATCGCCTAACATTAAAACCAGACAAACACCCTACAGAAGAGAAAACTGGAGACCAATGTCTTTTATTAACATAAACAAACATTTTACCACCTTAATGAGAACTCATGTTACTCTACTATATCCTCTGCGTCCAGCTGAAGACAAGGAGAAATAGTGTGGGGATCATAAGACGGGTTACCAGGTACCAGGTCTTAAGGTATATGTTGCTTCTGTTTTTCATTGGCCAAAACTCAGTATCCTGAACCCATCTAAAGGTACGGTAAGCTGGGAAATATACTTACGCTGTAAACTCAGGAAGAAAAGGAAATAAACGAGCACTTACAATTGCCTCTGACACAGTGGCCATGAAAACAACATACACCTAATCATTTTCCTTTGGTATTTACATATATTTTAGCTGCCTCAAAGTTTTTGGAGCAAAGTGAAACAAATTAATAGATTGTACTTTTCTTCTCATTGAATAATCACTGATTTAATGTAACAGAGATGTTTTCTCTGCCGAAAACTTTCCACCGTACCTATTATAATTATAGAAGCAGCACCTTCAACTTCTACTGTGATAATTGAAAAATGCTGAAGAATTGATTCGCTGAATGTAATGAAACTGAAAATCTTTCCATATTTGTATCCATGTGGATAAATGAGATTATAGATATCTGCATCCATGTTTCATAATAAATTCAAACAAAAATGCCTGCAGTATGTACAGACTATCACTTTTTTTTTTTAATTTCTACTTCTTACCTAGGACAAAAAAAGTACAGATATTCTTTGCCTTAAAATGGGGTTATGTCCTGGCAATCCCATCGTAAATTAAAAATAATCATAAGTCCAAAAAAACATTTTTTAAGTTTGTTTATTTATTTTTAATTTTTTTTAATGTTTTTTATTTATTTTTGAGACAGAGAGAGACAGAGCATGAACGGGGGAGGGTCAGAGAGAGAGGGAGACACAGAATCCGAAGCAGGCTCCAGGCTCTGAGCTGTCAGCACAGAGCCGGACGCGGCGCTCGAACTCGCGGACCATGAGATCATGACCTGAGCCGAAGTCGGATGCTTAACCGATTGAGCCACCCAGGCGCCCCTATTTATTTATTTTTGAGAGAGACAGAGACAGCATAAGTGGGGGAGGGGTAGAGAAAGAGAAAGAGAGAGAATCCCAAGCAGGCTCCACGCTGTCAGCAGAGAGCCTGATGTGGGGCTCGAACTCACGAAACCGTGAGATTGTGACCTGAACCTGAATCAAGAGTGGGACATTTAAGCGACTGAACCACCCAGGAGCCCCCCCCTCCAAAAAAAAAAAAAAACCATTGTTAATACATCTAACCTATCGAACATCATGGCTTGGCTTAGCCTACTTTAGATGTGCCCAGAACCCTGACATTAGTCTACAGTTGGGCAAAATCATCTAACGAAGTCACTTAATATTAAAATGCTGAGTATATTATGTCATTTATTGAATACAGCACTGAAAGTGAAAAACGGAATGGTAGTATGGGTACAGAATGGCTGCGAGTGTATATCGGTCATTTACCCTAGTATGGCTGACGGGGAGCTGCAACGTGTTGCCACTGAACCGCAGCATGAGAGTGAATTGCACGGCATACCCCTAACCCAGGAAAAGATCAAAATTCAAAGTTCAAAGTATGTTTTTTTACTAAATGCTATCGTTTTCTCACCATCGTAAAGTTGAAAAATTGTAAGTCAGGGACCATCTGTGGGTATTAAACTATCTCATTATATCATGGAGTAGTGGAAAGAGAAGTGGATTATGAAGTAGGAATCCCAGGTTGTAGCTGCGGCACCATCAATATCTGTGGTCTTAACAAGCCAGCTCAACTCTCTGGATCTTGTCAGCGAAATGAAAGATGTGGATGAGATTATCTCCAAAGTACTTTCCATTTCTAGTGTTATGAGAGTCTTTACAAAGCCATAAACTCAAGCTGGCTGGCTCCCTTTGGAGTCAAAGGGGTTTATCATTCAAGGACTGAATGTTTTGGTGGCAGAACCTCAACTGGTATGAAAAGAGAGACGGGAAGGGAGATAGAGAGAAACCCAATTGAATCAAAATGCCTCTGCATCTTAGGAACTTGTAATGTACAATTAATTCTATCCAGGGAAACCTAGAATTATTTTTATTCTTCCCATAAGAGGCTATTTGGGGCTCAGAAAGTCAGTAATCATTGCCACAGATCATAACTTTATCCACCCTGCACTTATGACTTGTGGAACATGTTCTAACAATCCAATAGCTAAGACTCTCAAATGAATATTAAAAATACTGAAATTCTCTGATTTGCATTTAGTTAATTTCTAAGGAGTAACCACACAGAAGATGATTTAGGCCTCAGAAAAGGCCACATGAAGTAGTAGAAATAACAGAAATAGAAGCTTGAAAATCTGTATTCTATTCTCTGCTCTGCTCCAAATTATTTTCATGAGGTTGGCAAATCACTTAAGATCTTTAGATCTCAGTTTCTTTATTAAAGAAAGAAGTGTTTGGGTTTGTGGGATGTTAGGATGCCTGACAATCATGGGATTCCTTGAACATATGAAAAATAAGACCCGAATTGAGAGATGCAAATTATCATATAATACTGAAAGCCTACCTCAGATAAATCCAGTAGGAAGACTCATAAGCAACACTTCCCCCAAGAACTGGCATTCTGGCTTACCTTGGACCTACCCCCACTGTTAAGAGAGAAAGTGAAAGGACAAGTTTCATACTGTTTAGACGATAAAACAATGAGTTAAGTTCATGTGTCAAGGGTCTCAAAACCAGAGAAGTCTAAAAGTAGAATAAGTGAAAGATAAGCAAAGATGTCACTTGGATCAATGGAAAGGTGACCAATTTTGCATATTTTTCTTGTCATTAGGTCCGTGAAATGAGAGAGGCAAATGTTTCTGGGGAAACTAATTCAGTGTCAAGCCTCAACTTAAATCTTGCCAAGCTTCGTGTAACAGGTGTCATCTAAAGAAAGTAGGGAGAGAATATATACTGAAGAAGCATTCAAAATAAAGTGAAATATATTTTCTAGCAAATATTAATATGCTTTTAGGACTTACCATGCAAGAAAATTTTTAAAAAGAGCGATTTCATTCTCAGAAATATTCTT
Source organism: Panthera uncia (assembly GCF_023721935.1). NCBI lineage: Eukaryota > Metazoa > Chordata > Mammalia > Carnivora > Felidae > Panthera > Panthera uncia. Next base: position 147,584,769 of record NC_064811.1, read on the forward strand.
ACAGCAGGAAATTTTTCTAGAACCACATTAGAATATCTTCTGAATGTTAGAGTAGGAAATTAATTTCTCTTTACCTTTATTTTGCTGTTAGATCTCACACACCAAACTTAGCTTACTAATCAAGGTGGTTCAACTGTTTAATCACGGTACTTTTCATTCTTTTGATTATTACTTTACTTTTCTCTTTAGGACTGTTGGATAACTTCGATTTTATCCTTGAGAGAACAATTCTGCTGTTAGGAAAGCAGAAACTGTTGTTTAACTACGCAGATCTTAGGACAATCATAAGAATTTAGATTCATACAAACAAATAAGCAAAAGTGGTTTTTGCCTTACTGACCACATGATGAGCACCAAGCTGCTTTTGCTTTAAACAAATAGGGACTGTTATTTTAAATTTCTTCCCATTGTATAATGTCACAAAACATTTCACAAATTATAGCCAGAAAGGAAATTAGACTCACGAGGATTCTCAAGATAGTTATTGTAAGTACTTGTGCACATTCATTCATATACACCAACAGGCGCGCGTGCGCGCACACACACACACACACACACGCACACACATACAGACTGTCTTGGAAATGATAAGCATGGTCTAACAGTGTCTGCAAAACGTACCTTATTAACTCTTCGGCAAATCGTCCCAGGAGCATGTAGGAGATAAAATTTTGAATAGAATGGCCCTTTAAACCATTCATCATTCTTATATTAGAAACCACTACTTCTTCATAGGTTACCTACAGTGTTTAAAGTGCTAGAGGTTCTGAGTACATAAACAAGTTAGAAAGATTTCTAAAATAATTACTCAAATATCATTTTCCATTTCCCTTTCACAGTAAGTATCTAAAATAATAATTTTTAAAGTTATGCCTTGCTTTCTTGCTCTTTTTTGGTAACTTTCCATGAATTCTTATGTTTCTCTGAATCATCAATGCTTCTGTTCTCAGTTAAAGTCTTCAATGAATGAACATTTTCAATACAAGAAAAAAGAGAGACGCCAAAAAAGTAGAGAGAAAAAATGAAAGAAAAAAGGTAGAAATTTAACATTTTGAAAATAAAGAAAACATCTCTTCAAGATTCTACCACTCAAGACTTTCAACGTTGACAGCTGGTAACTAAAGCTTCTAAGGATTAAGGAAGTATTTTGAAAAATTTCACATGCTCTTCAATTCACTAATTATACCCAGAAGAAAACAAAATTCAACAGGCTTTTTAAAGCTCTCCTGGATGTTATAAATACCCTGCACTCTATGTGTGCTCCAGGAGGAAGGAAGTTTGCCAGAGATTTGCAGGATGAGGTGTTTGTCCATTCTGGGGAAATCATCCATTGACATTTAGAAGACTTTTAATATTCCACGATAGATTTCACCAGCAGCCTTTGTAAGACATGCTTTTCTTAAACTACCTATACTAATACTCTAACTGATAGTGGCGAAGGACAATCCTCAGCCCCGTAGAGGCAGACAGTAAACTTACAACTGAGAGAGAATAAACTGGAATCTGGATAAGGCTTGCATGTGCCTCTCGTCAGTAGTATACTGGTACGTTTAACAACAGACTCTCTAGAAGAAAATAAAATGCGTGTGTGCATGTTTATTGCTTATGATAAATTCTATCGATATAAAGAATGTGTAGCATACAAATTACAAATAGTAATGAAGTTTCTAAAACCCTTTCTTCTTCAAATTTCATATAGCCAATTTATGTTCACAGGAGGCTTTTTGTCGATTTTTGCCAAAATCTTAAGTCCACAATTGTTCTCTGGTTACGACCCATGAATGAATATATTTCCAACGTGAACATTGGCTAGAATTTTCTTTACCTTAACAAACAATATGAAAGTAAAAACCCTGAAGAAATACTTTGGAACCTCACTCATTATCAATGACATGGACATTTCCTCTGCTGAATCTCCTACCAGTTTGCAAATACTAGAAGAAGTTGTCACCAAAGTTTGCGCTATTCACAATAGAACAGCCACAGATCTAATACACTTTTCAATATGATCTGCATTATTAACATTTCCTCCATCATTGCCTGAAGTCTGGGCCATCGGAAAAAAAAAATACCCCAATACATAAAACCATGATACGTAGCGTTTGCCAGTTTCTGTGGCTTCAGCACTTCCACAATGATGGAATTCAAGCTACTAACATGCCTCCCTGAGGCAGAGTGGAGAAGAAATATACAGTAGCACAACTTTATATGGCATTTCTACCATACAGAGACAGTAGACATATGTTATGTCAAGAGCATAGATAATAGTACAATATAGTAAGTTAATTAGGAAGTAATACATTTTGAGTATTTACTGCCTTTGTTTGTAACATAATTGGTTTAGTTGTAAGTTTCTATCATCCGATTTTTAATAATGGCTATGTTTAACAACCGGCACACAAAATTCTTCAGTACTTAACCATCAGCTCCCGTGAGCCAGTGTGAGCAGGCTCCGGCACACCACTACCTCCTGTTCAAAATGACCAGGGGGTTTCATATTTAGCATTTTGTCATAGGTTCATGAATCTCCATTCTTGCCTAGGTAAAAGATTACTGGAAGAATCAGAAGAGAATTTCTTTTAACTTCATCTAGGAATATACCACTTCATAGAGAAGTCCCAAATTTGGCAAATGCTTTGAAAGCTAATGTGTTAACATTATAAACATCTTACACCTATGTGTATTTACACACCATAGAAGAAACAATAGAGGGTTTACATGGGTTTACACCTTATATAGGTTTAAAGGCTTTCTGTTTCTTTGTTTCCATAACAATTACGGTGATCAGAATAGAAGTGGCAGGCAAATAGTCTGCTTAGTCTCATTGAAAACATTCAGAACAAAATTTATTTATAGTGTAAAACACAAGAGCCTATAAAATTACCGAAGCCCAATCTTCAAGAATGTAAGCAAGACACTGGATTTGTAGGTCAGGGTCTGGCCAAAATTCCATTAAGTGACCTTGAAAACCCTGTCAGAAAGCTAAGTTAAAGATACCTAGGGGCACCTGGGTGTTCCGTTGGCTGAGCATTCGACTTCGGCTCAGGTCACGATCTCGGGTTCGTGAGATGGAGCCCCGCATGGAGCTGGCTGCTGTCAGTGCAGAACCTACTTTGGAGCCTCTGTCTCCCTCTCTCTCTCTGCCTCGCCCCCGCTCACACTCTCTCTCTCTCTCTCAAAAATAAATAAAAACACTTAAAAAAAAGATACTTACAAATAAGTCATAAAATTAGTTGTCAATCAAGCTCCACACTGGAAAAACAATGAGACAGTGCAACCTAGTAGAGAAGGAGCCAGAGGGTCAAGAGTTGGAGTCCAAGTGTGGGTCTAAATTCCAGTCAAGCCACTTAACTAACCATGTACCTTTAGAAAACTACTTACCCAGGCTAAGCTTCTGTTTCCTCAAAAACAAACTGGAGATTACAATAGTTAGTTTACAATGCTGTCAGGATCATGTGAGAGAGGATATATACATTACCTGGCACGTAATAGCAGATCCGTAAGTGATCGTATTACGAAGACATACTCTTTCCTGTCTGACCAAATGAGTGGAGAAAATGATAGGAACCCATTAGAAGGTAAATGTTTGTAATGCACTCAAGATTCTTTTTCTGGGAAGACTTCATTCAAGACAAAGTAAGCAGTGATTTGTATCAGCCCCAGAGGCTGCCTTGGGCCCCAAATATCTAAAAAACATCATTGGATTTCTCCTTCGGGTTCAGGCCCCACAAATTAAATCTGAAGCTATATTTGATCACCATCAAGTACAGGACCTTCAGAAGTAGTGCAAATTCCTAGCAGCCCAGTAAAGAAAAAAAAGGTATCAAATATCTGTTATTTTGCTACGGAGTCATATCCAAAGGGCACAATTTAGGAATAACAACACTGGAAAACACTAGTTCAAAGGGCGCTTGGGTGGCTCAGGCGGTTAAGCGTCTGACTCCAGCGCAGATCATGATCTCACAGTTCATGAGTTCGAGGCCCACATCGGGCTCTGTGCTGAACGAGCCTGGAGCCTGCTTCAGGTTCTCTCTCTCCCTCTCTCTCTGTCCCTCCCCCACTCACACTCTGTCTCTCTCTCAAAAATAGACGGTAAAAAAGAAAGAAAGAAAGAAAATTCTAGTTCAAAGGCGCCGTTTGCTTAAAATTGATTTCCTTAGCCCTGTAGTACCTACTAATGAATTGGCTTTTCATTTCGTTTTCCCAAGAGAAGATGGGGCAAAGAGAGGAAACTTACTGCGGGGGTGGAACAAAAGCTACTCTCACCTGCACAGCTACTACCTGGAAAACCTGTCACAACAGCAGGAGGCAGCGATGCGCTCGGGTTTACCACCGCCATGGGTTAGTGGTGTGGGGAAAGAAAGAAAGGGAGCCGTGTAAATAAAATTATTTTATGTTGCAGGTTTGTATGAAAACAGCGCTGGCAACAATTGCAAAAGCACTATTTTCTCTGAGCCGCAAAGAATATTTTCTTGGATATTCTCCTTAATATAGAAATGTCAACAACTTTGTAAATTTTTCACTTGGCCTCTTCTTTAATGGCAGAGAGCCATCTTCTGAGGTAGCTAGGTACCAGGAGGGGGTGCATCAGTTGAGTTAAAAGTAGCCTTTCTATGTGCTTGTAGATTTGGAACCAGAATCCTTGAAATGGCAGGAAAAGGAAGTAGCAGGCACACAGAAAATTAAAGTCCAAAAGCAAAAGTAGTGACAGTTCCAGAATGTCTACATGAGAGAGGCTTGGGATAGTCATCCCGTTGGAAGGAAAATTAGAGGACTTTCCTTAACACAGTATTTGCTTAGCAAGCAAGCACACAGTTTTCACTCAGAGAGCATATTTACTTAGGGCACCTTGGCACCAGGAATAAGAGGGGGCCCTGAGAGAGATTATAAAGGAAGTAAATTCTCTACCAGAAAGAAAGAAGAAAGGAAGGAAGGAATGAAAGGATGAAGGAAGGAAGGAAGGAAGGAAGGAAGGAAGGAAGGAAAGGACGAAGGAAGGAAGGAAGGAAGGGGAAAAAAATAAAAATCTAAAATTAGAATTTAGCTGAAAAACTGTACCCAATTTTTTTTCAATTATAAGAAGCTAAGTTAATCAATAATCAATCCATATTTGTTGATTGCCTAGAATGTGCTTGATAACTAGGTAGGAAAAAAATACATCTCCTAATCTCTCATTGCACGGAGGAGGGAGAGAAGAGGGATGTTGGGCAAGAAAGTGAGGTAACTGGTCTTATAAAGGTGAGACAATGGAGATTCAATCTGGTCTAGGATCAGGGAAGGATCCCTAAGGAAGTGACCTTTCAAGGAGGAGTTACCTGGGCAAAAGCTGAGAGGTAAGTGGTAAAAGAGGGATGGTAAAAGAACAGGGACAGAAAAAATACCTAGCAGAGAGAACTAAATGTGGCAAGTCAAGAGCAGAGCCTTGGTGATCTGAGGAACTTAAGAATTCTTTGCTCTGTGGAGCTAAGTGGGTATACCAGCCAGGGTCCAAAAGGAAAACAGAAACCAGGCTGGTTTTTCTAACAGAGAGACCTGGGAACTACTTCACAAGCATTCAGCAACAAGAGGTAGTAACTGCAGAGAGCAGGGGCCCCTAAGGCTGGGAGAACAAAGGAAGGTGGGTGGGGTAACCGGGACCTGGAAGCTTTGAGGACAGGCCAGAGCTCGACTCCAGATCTCAAAGGAAAGGACTGACCAGCAGATCCTGATTATACCTGGGAGGACATGATGAGATTGGTTCTCGGAGAATGGGGAAAAGGCTAGAAGCTGGAACTCATTGCTTCAAGAGTGGAGAGTTATTGGTGCATAATCGAGAATAGAAACAAAAGAAGCTGGTCTTTTCTCTCTTCTCCAAACTCTGTCTAGCACCCCTTATTGGCCAAAGTTAAATATGAGCCTACCATTCCTGTAAGAAGATCTCCATGTGTGTATCCAGCTGTATTTTCATATGGAATTCATCCCCCCTTATATATTAATACTTGATTTACATCCATATTTTCATAGTGAAAAATTGCTATATCGTTAAAATATTATAAGGTGGGTGGGAGGATGGATGAAATAAAGGGGATTAAGAGGTATAGACTTTCAGTTACAAAATAAATAAATCATAGAGATGAAAAGTAGAGCATATAGTCAATAAAATCATAAAAACATTCTTTGGTGGCCATTGAAGACTACATTCATCGTGTTGGGCACTGAGTATTTTATAGAACTGTTGAACCATTATGTTGTACAGCTGAAACTAATATAACACTGTATGGTAATTATACTTCAATAGTATATATTATATGTATAATAATATAATATATATAATCAAGTTATTTTATTCTCCATTATTTTACATTTCATTTGATCCCTGCAGTTCCCCTCCTGAGCTGGAAATATTTCACTCTGACCAAAGCCTGTTGAAAATGTGTACTGTTTACTGAGTATGCTCTCTCTTTTTTTTTTTTTTTTGCCATGTTGTCAAAGGGGCACCACTCAGGGCGCCTCACTCTTGACGGCCACTTCAGGGAGAAAAGTATAGGCTGTTCTCTCGATGAAAGCAAGGAGAGCAAAAAATGAAGCTGAGTGTTTTTGCTCTTCTGCAACTGTAAAATGTGGACACTGAGAACAGCTTCAGTCTCTTTGATCTCAAAAGCAATTTAAATTTGGAAGAGCAAATAAAGAGATGGGATTTACCCCTTTCCCTTAATCTCGATTCCTCAACATTTGTAACTAGTCCTGAAGGATGAGAAGTTCAGATTTCTGCAATTGTTGTACAGGGGGGAAGGAACAGATAAAGTTTTACAACATTTTTAAGTACTGAAGTCTTTATACTATGATAACATTACAAACTTCAGGTAATTGGCAAGAAGTTTCGCTTAGCCTTTTTTTTTTTTTAATCTTTCTCCCCAAATCATTCTACAAAATGTGAACTCCAATAATTTGTTAAACAGTGACAACCTCCAGGACCTCTCATTTTATTTTTCTTGAGCTCCTAATTCTCTTTCATAGATACTACAGCAATACTTGGAAAAGGCAGGGGAAAAAAAAAAAAAAATGCACGACTTGCTTCATCATGTTAGAACATCAGAGCTGAAATATATTATGTACATAAATACAAACCCAGAGTTTCCAAAATGGATATAATTTGCACGGCTCAATGTTTGATATCTAGATAAATTTGTAACATCTCAAAAGTGCTCTGGGCTGATTTTTTTAGACAGATTTTACAGAACCCAGCTTAAGTTAACAGAAGTTGTAAATTATGTCTAAGTGGACTTTATAAACAAAAGTTAAAGTTGAGCATGCAAGGGAATATTGAAAAGTTTGCATAATGCTGTCAACATCTACAGTGCCAAATGTTCATCCTTTCTTTTATTATTAGCTGAACTTTTTTCTGTATACATGGATATATGTCTAACTAAGTATGTGTGTACAGATTTATGTTTTCAAATGAAACAAAGCTGTGCAGCTATTATTGCCGGGGTCGACTGGTCTCCGCAAGCACGTGCTTCCTCGAGCCTATTAAAGTACAGTACCGACATTTCCCTCTCGTAGCTTGGTGAGTGTGATCCGACCCGAGCTCGCGTTTCTGGGAAAGCGCCTGGAGAATACCAATTTAATTTAGAAACTGCTCAGCTTAAGTGTTTGGTAGGGTTTGACAGCACTGCATCAGGTGATCAGATATATTTTCCGCGATACCACAAAGAAAGTTGGAAATGTCACCAAAAAGTTTACATGGAAACGTGTTTTTCCTGCAGAGGAATGGGTTTTTAAACATCACTGCAATTTATAACACGCGCCCGATTTCAGTGTTTTGTTACATGACGGAATTTAGTTGCTAGTTCTCTGCTTTCAAATTATTTTAGGACTGGCGTGGGCTTTTTCTTGAATTGCAAATGTTGTTATTGTGTTGGGTACCATTAAGCTAATGGCCAAACTGAAAATTCTTGTGTGATAAAGATAAACAACGGTTTCTCTTGCTGGTTGAACTGCGGTAAAGTTGTACACACAATATTTTTCGATATCTTCGTTCTGTTCAGTATATAGGCTTTTTCATTCCTATTACATGGAGCTTTAAAAAAAGAAGTACAAAATTTTGTAGTTGGAATTGCCCTGTAATACCTTTGGGAAAAAAAAAAAATATATTAAAACATGTATCCTTCCCCACTTACACCCCCATCCCAAAACCATGCATTCACCTCAAATTTTATCGAACATAAAAAATATATATTGAATAGTATTATATATTGTCCCTGAAATTAATGGAGGGTGGGGAGAATATTCCAGGCTAGGTGAAATCTGTCCATCAGTAACAGATATAAAAAAGCTAGTATATTTCAAGAATAGGATAATCAACTTTTTTTTTTTTTTTTGGATGCTACTCTGGGGAGAGGGAAAATAGTTTAATTTAAAAATTGAACTGTTTCTCCTAAACTGGCCTACCAGATTTCTTCTCTGCCTGCCTTTTTATTGAATCCATACTTTGTATTTCAGTGGCCCATTAAATTCTTCCTGCTTTTTAGAGTTTCTTTGAAAATACCTTGTGAATACTAAAGGAGAAAAATTTTCACTAACAGTCTCGCAAATCTCATGGACTCCCGAAACAAGAACAGAGCTGTCTTCAGGTTTTATTTTGTTTTGTTTGTTTTGTTTTGTTTTGTTTTGTTTTGTTTTGTTTTTAAGGGAAGGGCAGAACATTAACCCATGACAACAGTGAGATAAGGCAGATAAATTTTTGAGTTCTTTTATCTAGTAAACATTCTAACGATCAACTTCAAAGACAGGACGGGAAGAAGCTTCCTTGTCTTTTGTGCCAGAATGAGAGGCGAAGCTCTTTACCGCTCATATGGGAGATATGAGGAACCTTTGAATGGATCATTGCTTTTTATGAGTAGTAATGAGGTGAGAAGTATTCTGGTGTGTGGCACAGGCCTTCATTAAAAAGCGTGAAACAGAATGGCTTACGGTTAAAGGGGGTAATTTGTTCTAACATACTTGCTAAATTGTGCTGTAACCATGCCAGTTAACAGCACTATATTTTCCATAGGATTCCTGAATGCATTTGTGTGCAATTATTCTGCCCATACGAAGTTCAGGGATTTTTCCAATGGCTTATGTTAACTACTTGACAATGCTCACTCCTTTAGTGGAAAGTATATTGAGCCCCATGGTTAAAGAGGGGTGGAAGAATTCAGAGATGTTCTCATTCCCCCTCCGAAGCCAAAGGGTTCTTGTAAAATCAAAAATTCACAGAACCCAAATTTAAATGAATACCATTTGCTTAAAAGGTAATATCAGAAGTAATAGCCAGTTTAATAATGACGAAGCTTGAAGTTTTACAATACGTATTATAATAAAGATAGTCCATAAGAAAGACAATCAGATTTGGTCATTTCAAGTCTGCTATTTAAAACAGGAAAAAAAACAAACCCCTGAGAAGTAGGAGCAGTAATTTTGCTACATTTGTGAGGAAATTCTGCCCATAGGAGAATTTGAAGTTCTACAACATACCAAGAAGGTTACTTGGTCAGGTTCTTACTGGGGACATTGGACTAAGATTTTATTCATTGGAAAAATCATTCTGCTTAGAGAAACATAATTTTTTTTCACATGACCAGCTATCAAAAGAGAAAATGTAGGGGAGAAATATTAAGTTTTGGACAGGGCCTAGAATTTGGGTGTATAATATGGGAAAATGGGTTTATAAGTAACAACTTTTTAAAGACAGGTTTACAGTTATACTGAAAATATTATAACATTGGACTTCAAAGGGGAAAAAAACTCCTTTGAATTTTCTAGAATTTTCTTAACAGGCAATAATACAAATATTAATTGTTTCATAAAACATACCCCCATTTCATAACTGATGACACAATTTTATTGGAACAGCAATGTATTAACTGAATGAAATTGATATACCACCATGGACTGAAAATGGGGACAATTTTTTTAAACTGGTTAAGAAATAGAGTTTTTATTCAGGATACAATTTAGGCAATATATAATGGAGAAATATTTCCAACATCTGTTTTCAAAATGCTCAATGGAGACTTAAATCTAAGCACCAAAAGACTTTACAGTGAGACAGGAAATATCAGTGTCTGTCCACTCAGTGGAATTTCTGAGACTTAGCAGTAGGGAGGAGAATTTTAGCTTTGTCACTTTCCACACTTTTCATTATTATTATTTAGGGTTTGCGTATTTGATATTTGATATTTTGGGGAAAATATTTACAGCCACAGTTTTGTACATTATCCTAGCTTCAAAAATAAATACTGTCAAACTTAATAGAAAGCAGGCAGTGGGCCTACAATAAATGTAATAGGCTCAGCCTCGCCTTTCTATTTCTTTTTATTGGGTTTTCGGGAAAGTCTATGAAGGAAATTCTAATTGCAATTGCTCCTTGAAAATGCTCAGTCAGGTTCTTTTAGCCTTCGAGAGGGAAATGCTAGCCCTGGGCTATGTGGTAGAATCAAATGGTATTTTTTCAATCTAAATTAAATATGTAGCATATGTACATTTTACAACGCTTAATCCTCATCATTGTACCACAGGAAGGCAAATCAGATAAGGGTTGTGATTGCATACAAAATAACATCTTACTCTATGCTAGATTCATTAACCTGGAACACTGCACAGAGAACAGAACCAATCTTTTTATCACTGTCTCTGTAATTACTCTCAGTAATCAGAACTTCACTTTTCCTCATTTTAACACAACTGTGGACATTTTGAGTTACTTAGGAACAACTAGGATAGAAAACCTGGGATCTAATATAGGAGAAAATGTGCGTTGAAGGGAATTTACCATTCTTAAGCTTTCTTTTGCATTGGCTGTCATTTACATCTAACTAGAGAAACTAAAGCCCTTCAGTTTGATACAAAGAAGCAATACAAAGGCTAAGTGAATAAGATGTGACATGAGTAAGTTTCACTGAAACTGTTCTGAGCTAAGCTTGTCCAATTCCCCTATGACATCATGGCTCCCCATGATGGAGAATTCCAGTGGCTTCATGATGTCAAATGCCTCTACTTGAGATAAACAAGTATAAAGAGACTAAAAGGCATAGATACTGGACAGAAAATACTTATCCAAATATGTTGAGACTGTATGTTATGTAATGAAAACTTTTTCTCTCTGGGGAGAAAAATCCAGTTAAAATATTCCAAACAAAATATATACCTACACTTGAGGAAAGTTTTCATTGGGAGACTACCAGTGGTTGCACTTTCCTAAGAAAGTTGGAGCCATTTACCAAAACTGTCACGTGCTCCAAATCCCTGGCAAGTGTGTAGAGACTGATGGATGTAAAGAAATACACAAAGGTCTGTTCAGTGAGAAGTACCCTCGCAGGTGAAAAGATGTTACAGCTCCGTTCTGCTCGCGGGCATCCCTACGCAGATGTAAATTAATGCAGCCGAATGCATGGAAAAGTTTAGAAAAACGTCTCCTTTTATTTTATTTCACCAGGTAGTGTCTGAAAATTGGGAAACAGAAAGGACGAGGGATAAATACTTGGAATAACGCTAGACTTAGCCCAAATCTTTTTTTTTTTTTTTAATTTTTTTTTTTTTCAACGTGTTTTATTTATTTTTGGGACAGAGAGAGACAGACAGAGCATGAACGGGGGATGGGCAGAGAGAGAGGGAGACACAGAATCTGAAACAGGCTCCAGGCTCCGAGCCATCAGCCCAGAGCCTGACGCGGGGCTCGAACTCACAGACCGCGAGATCGTGACCTGGCTGAAGTCGGACGCTTAACCGACTGCGCCACCCAGGCGCCCCTTTTTTTTTTTTTTTTAATTTTTTTTTTTTTTTTTTTTTTTTTTTTTTTTTTTTTTTTTTTTGACTTAGCCCAAATCTTAAAGCAGTCAATGCAGATCTTTTGTTTCCCTTTCTTTGGTTATATCCACACACCCTTCCAAAGGCCTCACGTGTGAGTCTTTGATGGATGCTAAATAAACTTAGAAATGTCCTCATTGACTCAGCACACTCAAGGTGATGCTCTGGCCTCCCCAAGGTCATCTCTGCCACATCAATGGTTACCATACTTGGAATTTTCTCTCTGTTCCATCCATTCAGCGACAATCTCTGGACTTCCACTCTTTTCTTTAGATAATAATCCAAAGCCCAACTCAAGTTACTTCCACACATAAACTGGACTCATAAACTCCCACTCATGTCCTGGCTATTAGCTGTATCACACATATTTGATTACTTGAAATAATTATATTTAATTTCTCAATTTGTTATTTGTTATTTGAATTGCTCATAGATTGTTTCAGGTGTGTTTATTGTTTCATAATAAACTCCTTGAGGATACAAATCATGTATATTATAGTATTTTTGTTTTGCCAAGAGCAATATTCAAATAAAACATAATATAAAAATAGAAAGACTAAGGAAACACACCAGACTCAGTACCTTTTTTTTTTTTTTTTTCATTACATATATTTATATGTTTTAATGCAATTCTCCTGCCTTATTGTCTAGTTTCTAATGAATCTGGTAGTGGACATTACTCTCTATCTAAGAAGAAAACGGATCAAATTGGCACACTGCAGGAGGAGTCTTTGTGACACCCTGTGAGATTTCTCCTATACACTGTCTTTGCTTGAGATTGTATAGAAAAAGAGAGAATTAAAAAAATGAGAGCAAAAATGGCTGAAATTTAGGATCTTTAAGATATCAGGGAGACTAATTTGAGGGAATAAAGCAGGGCAAAGACATGCTTGCATTTCTGAAAACCATTTTCTGTAAGTTCCTCAAATGCTGGATATACTGACTTAGCAAATGGAGCCAGTGATTTGGCTTGTCTTGTTTTGGATTTCTGTACTATGAAGAAATTATGACTAAAGTGAATGCCTAAAAACAGCAAAATGCAACTAATATATGTTTCTTATTAATTGAAAAACACTCAATGAACACAATGTGTTTGTCCTATTCATGATATTGAAATGGGTAAAAGTGTAATGATTTTCTGTCTCACCGAAAGGAAAGCCTTTTATTCTTTTCATCGGAGCAACACCTCTCCAAATTATCTTACAAGCCATAAAATTATCTCTTACAGCATGATTTGCCACGTTTTAGGTTACTGGTCAAAATCTCCTTTGAATTAGTGGTCATATATATGAACCCGAAGTATTTATAATTAGGATCTCTGTGGTAAGACTAACCCATTGAATTTTCTTGTTTATGTAGCTCATAAGTGGAGGAATTTAAGGAAACTAGTAAATATTGCCTCAATATCCTTTTTGCTAGATTTCTGCGTAGAAATTACAGAGACGTGCCATATTTAAGGACATTCAGCAAGACATTTTAAATCTGTAAGATTCCAGCTTAATTCCAAACACTGTTTTGCACCTCAATAAGGAGAACCATAGAACATAGCTGGCTGGCTGCAAAAAATGAAGAAATAGGATAGAAAGTCTTTCTTATATCCAAGTTAGTCAAATGAGAAAATTAAAATGAATGTTCCTTATGATGTTGAGAACCTCCATCATCCTTAGGCCAACTCAAATCATTCTAGTTTTCAAGTTAATATTTCTAATTCAAATAAATAACTGTGAAATGGCTTAAACCGTTTGTCCAAATGCTTTCTGGTGGTGGGGACAGGGTCATGCTAATGAGTTTCCTAGGCTCTCCACAACTTAGAAGCAAATCGAAAGTGTTCACTTCCCTTGTAATTTTTCTTTCCCAATAGCAACACGCTAAAACCCAAGCATTTATATTATATTATTATAATTTTTAAAAATTGCTGATCTGAAAAACCTTTCTCTAATTAGTGTCTTTGCAAAATTGAACACAGACAGATTGTAATCCTTCATTTACTGATTTTATGTTAATGCTATTACTCAGCATATGTTGGCTACGTTAAGCCATTACAGTAAAAATTAAAATGAAAGTCATATGATTTATCCCCCTTTAAAAGTGCTCAATCGGTCTAATAAAAGTCGAGTACCAAATACCAGATGTCTGATTTAAAAGAAATTCTAACAAAAAGGAAAAACCCTCCCATTATTCTCCTAAGATATTTTGTTGAGATTAATGCCATCCAAGGTAAAACATTTACATATAAATACAGTTGTATGGATATATTTGACTTCAGTTAGAAGATTAAGGTAGGAAAAATAAAAATACATTAATATTGGTCTTGATCGTTTTAAATCTCCACCTTGACAAATAAACCTGCACCGCTTCTGTACACAATCATAAAGTTATCTTGGTATTTTAAAAGAAAATGACGATAGTTGGAAATTTTTATACTGCAGAAATTCAGGGGACGTCTGGCTGGCTCAGTTGGTCGAGCTTCCGACTCTTGATGTCAGAGTTGTAAGTTCCGGACCCACGTTGGGTGTAGAGATCACTTAAATGAATAAGAACTTTTAGAATGCAAGAGGTCAGGGGCACCTGGGAGGCTCATTCTGTTAAGCATCTGACTGTGGATTTTGGCTCAGGTCACCATCTCACGGTTGGTGGGATCCAGTCCCGCGTTGGTCTCTGCACCGACAGCGCAGACCCTACTTGTGATTCTCTCCCTCCTCTCTCTCTCTGCCTCTCCCCCCATTCGCGCTCACATTCTCTCTTTCTCAAAAATAGAATGAAGATGGGAAGAATGGGAATACAAGATATAATCAAGATAGATATTTATAATCAAGTTTTGTTCATTATTTTCCCTTCAAACTTTCTTTCCTCCTCACTATTTAATTCTCAGTATAATTTCTAGCCAAAATCCATTGTCTGGGAAAATAAATTCTTAGTTCTACAGAAAGATGTTTTCAAAAGAAAGAGCCAAATAAAGGCATCTACCTTTTTTGGGGTTTTGTTACATCCCCAACACTTATTTCCCTCAACCCCATATCTTTGCCCTATCCTTTTTTCTTTTTTTTTCCTAAAAACAACTCTTTTCTCCAACAGTTGAGATGCACTCCTCAAAGATTATCTTGCATAGCAATCCTTTAATACTTTTTTTTTTTTTTTCCTCTGATTTTTCCTCCCTCCCACTGCCCTGACTGTAATTCTGTTCTGGTCATCACCAGCTATAAGTTCCCAAAATGTATCTGCCTTTTCTCCTGAACATAGCAAGATGACATCCCCCAGCCTCCTTTTCAGTGAGGTATAGCCATGTGATGGTAGACTGGCCAATGGGCTGTCAGCAGAAGTCCTAACACCCTGCCGTGTGAGCCATTACTGTCTCTTCTGCTGGTTGGATTTGACTTGCAGAATTCAGATTATGGAAGAAGCCACATGCTGGAGGTGGCACAGCTGGAGTTCTTAAAGACTGTGCAATAGAGTCTGCTCTCCTTCCCATCCCCCACCCTCTGTTGCCCATTGAATTTCTGTGTTTATCTACTGAGATTTCTGGGCAGCTGATATTAACTTAACTAACACAATGATAATTATGACCTATCCATTGACTGAATATCCATAACACTTGGTGTTGTTCTTGTCACTGTCTACATTCTCCTTATATATCAATGATACTTCTTCTTGCCCCTTTCTTCTTAAGGTCAGGAGCTACCTTCTTTTTCAGCTTTTAGTCCTTGCATTATTAAGCACAGTCTCTCGTACAAAGTAGCTCCTTAATGAATTGTCCTGTATCCATCAATCTCTGTTAATTAGACTACCCCAAACTAACGGAGTCTCTTGGTTCACTCATTTTTTAATTCATTTATGTGTTCTAAGTATGTATTTCATCCCTACCGCCTGTCAGTGCAATAGACATCTTTGGGGTATCTGCCCAGCTTAAACTGATTCTCCTTTTTTGAGACCTTAGGAAGGTCCATAAGGGGTAGATCTCCAACAGCCATAGTTACCCCTCATGAGCTTGTAGCTGACTTGGCCAGAGTTGATCATGTCGCTCAAGCTGGGCCAAATAGATTCTGTCCCCAAGAAGGTTGTTAGAAAGTAACACGTTAATCTTTTATCGTGGCTACAATTGTCTCATATATACTGGGAGGAGAAGGCAGGTACATAATACCATATCGGCCAGAGAAGCCCAAAACGCTAGTCTATGGAGCAAAGAAGAAAAATAAAGTAAGCACCAAGAAAGAAGCTTTGAGCCCTATAGGCTCTCTCGGGCTTGTTTGCCATTTTTTCCTCAGGCCAGGCTAAATTCAACCACTGCACTCTATAGCCTTATACCTTGCCTGTTTTGTAGAAGTTCTCTCAAAAATGATTCCTGCTACTTACAGTTAGTATAGCTTCAATTAATAAAACAAAACCTCTTGCTTCCCCCCAGGGATAAAATGGTGAACAAGAGATACATAGATCTTACCCTTCTGGTAAGGTCAGTAGGTGGTAATTCAGTAATATATTGCTAGAGGGAAAAAAGGAACTTCTCTTGGTGATGCTCTTGGATGCTGATTTTCCTCCACCAGATGAATGAAATGTGGAGGTGATTTTCTTTTATATTACACATTGAACAAGAGTTTTTTTATTCCCCAGGGGAATATCCTTTTCTCCTATCCTGATTTCTTCCTCTTGTTATCTTGCCATTTGACAGTGCTACACAAATTGTAAAATCAAACATCAGCAAAAGAAGCTAAATACATCAATGTTGGAGAGAGAGAATGGTGGGAAGCTTTGGATGGAGATGATGGTGTTGACGAAGAGACAAGGTGGAAAGTTTTAAGACATTAGTGAGATGAAGGAGGCAGACTGTAGGGCATGTACAGCAGAGGGAAGAGTAAAGATGGCTGAGTTTTCAGTACAAGTCGCTAGGAAACTCCGTATGACCAAGATGCTGGTGTAAGGGAAAGGCGATACGTGACATATCACTGCGTTTCAGAGTCTCAACCCTCAATGTGTATCAAGATACTCTGGAGAGCTTATGCTTATTCTGGAAATTCAAATGTCCCACCTTAAACCCTAGAATTTAAGACTTAATTGGTCAGGCATGAATTCTGTCCTGAGTGTTAAAAAAAAAAAAAAAAAAAAAACACACACAAAAAAATTAAAAAAATAAAAAATAAATAAAAAAAAACCAAAAACAAACAAACAAAAAATACCTCATCCCTCCCCAGTGATTTCCATGTTTTGATGAGGTTGAAACAAACTTTTACATGTCTGGACCTTCCATAAATATGTGTTTGCTTGTTTCTAAAAGATGATTCCGTTGAAAATAATAAAACATGGTACTAAAAACTGGAAAGCTGTGACATTTAGTATAAGGAGTTGTAAATTAAGGCAGAGGATGAGGGAAGGAATGAAAAAGAGATGACGGAAAAGCATCCATAAAGTAAGACACACGGTTGAAAGATAAACTTCAAAAGGATGGAGTCTGTAAGTCCTGCTCTTGCCGTTTCTTTCCTTTACCTCACATGCTGAAGCTCCTGATGACTCAGAAAATCCCGGAGGTGGTGAGGCTGACCCTGGGAAGTAGTTGAAAATTCACTTCAGTCCCTTCCTTCTGCTCAATCCTCAGCCTTTCCAGTGCCTCTCAGAACATGTCAGGCTTGCCAGTTCCTTTCACTTAAATAGATAGCTGCTCCTCGGGACTCAGACCTCCACTTGGCAATGTTCTCTGGGATGGGAAATAAGAAGATCGTACGCTAGGTAACAGCCAAAACATTGTTAATAGATAATTCGCTATTACATGATTACCTCTTACTAGACATTGGATGAATACGTGGCCACTTAAGAATCAACTAGAACTTTGTTTCTCTTCTTCTCTCCAAAAGGCAAAAAAAGAGAAGAGACTTTGTCCACCATTTATTGCACTGAGCATAAACAGGAACTGAAACCAAACCTGGTTTCTCCTCCCATACAGACTAGACGAAACAGACATGTATCAGAGGAGCAGAAACCATGTAATGAAAAAAGTGGAAAGTAATAGGTTTGATTTTGATGTGAAGTATTTTACAGATACCCCAAGTCACAATTAATAGCAGTTAAAATGACAGATGTCCTCCAAGAATGGATGAGTGTGTGTGTGCGTGTGTGTGTGTGTGTGTCTGTCTATCTGTCTGTCTGTCTGTAAGGACAGGAACAGATTCCTTTTCAAAGGAGTGGCAGAAAAAAAAACATATCATGCCACCTAGTGGCAGAAAATAAGCCGATTCCTTTTAATGGCACAAAGCCACTTTGCCTTTTCATCAGAAAAAGCAAATTAATTCATTAATATAGTGGACCCTTGATTTTGCAAATTACACAGTAGATAAAATTTAAATATCATGTCTGTGCCTTAGTTTTTCAGCCACCAATGGCATTTAAAAAATTGGTGAAGTTTCAAGAGTCCTGGAGTCAGAGTTAGGGTAACTCTCATTTCTCTTTCTAACCAGATCACTTAACCGTCCTGGAGATCATTTCTGCCACCAAAAGGGCAGGATAGATGAACCTAACCTGTTATCGTGCTCTTAAATTCCACGTTTCAAAGTAAGCAATAGGCCATATAATAAGGGTACTCTTATCTAATGCAGTTTCTTGTGACAAAGTCAAGCCACCATATTTACTGACCAAATACTTAATTACATCATTTACTTTCCACACCCTCAACCCCATCCCAGTTACATTTTACAGACTCTACTCTTCATCCCAAGCCCTTATTTATTGATACTTCTCACTATCAGCTACCTGTTGCCTATAGCCCCTTGATTACAATTTTTAATTTCTGTGAATATCAGTGGTGCATATTTCTAACTCACATAAATGTCCACATATTTCCCTTTTCCCTTGGAAATAAGATAAACTATTCCTCAAAGAGGAAATAAAGTGGAGTTATTATAAAGTATATTATAAAGTATAATTTCCCCTTCTCCCAGCTCTCTCTTATAATATACATCCAAGGGTGACCCTGCTAATCGGAATTAGGAAAGGCATTCTAAACCAGCACTTAATCTTAGCTCTTTGGAATATATAATCTCCTAATAAACAGTCTGTTCTTGGAGCCAAGAAATAAGCATGTTAAAAAATTTTTTTGATTCCAAAAAAAAAGAAAAATCTCTTAAGATCTAATATTTTAATTATTCCAAAGTGATGGAACATTTCTCCAAAGCAACTGTTTCAAAAGCGTTCAGAGTCATCTGCAGAAAGTCTTTTCATTTGGGAATCTGACTTTCTCTACATCAGAGCCTTGCCTCTCGCCCCAGCCCCAACCAATAGCAGGAATAATAAAGAACGTTCTTAAGAGCCAAAGTGGCTGATGCAAGAACATAGTTACAGGATCTAAAACGGCGGTCTTTGGATTATACTTCAGCCTTCCTGTGTCATCTATTGCCAACACAGAGTGTCACAGGTGAAATTATGCAGGGAGGGTAATCAGTATTTCTTCTCTAAACTGGCGAATAGCGAATAAATGGGACAAACACAGGAAGGGGACAGTATCTGCGTTGGTCCTCAAAGTACACAGAGGGACTGGCAAAGAGAGTCGTGTTGAATGGTGCTCACACCATCCTGATGCAAACTCATAAGATAGAAATAGTTTTCTCAAACATGCCTATCGCTGTATCTATTTATTTGTTCAGCTCCCTTCCTTAACTTGCCCAGATGTTTTTCAAACCTCCAACCGCCTCCTCAGACATGCGCACAAATGCACTTCACTTTTCCCCCTAACACTTTATATCTCTATTTAAACCTTCAGCCCCTTATAGTATATGTTTACTTGTTAGTCTATCTCACTAGATTGTTATTTATAGGAGGCAGGGACCTTATCTTTGTTAAACTTAAGACCTACTACTCTGGTATATAACAGGCATTTTAAAAACTTTTATCAAATCGAATAGACTGTTAATTTATTATTCTTTTATTTTATTTTTGAGAGAAAGAGCCCATGCACATGCAAGGTAGGGGCAGAGAGAGAGGGAGAGAGACAGAGAACACCAAGCGGGCTCCACGCTGTCAGGGCAGAGCTCAGCATGGGATTTGATCTCACAAACCATGAGGTCATGACCTGGGTGGAAATCAGGAGTCAGGTGCTTAACCCACTGGCGCCCCTAGCCTGTGTTAATGTAAACTGTTTGTTATTAATACTGGGGTCAGATGATTCTGTCTTACTCCCTGTTTTTCATTGCTAAGGGGCTGTTTATGTCCAATAACAGGGTTTCATAAATAAAATACCCTTCTATTCCATTTGAAACTATTAGAAAATACTGCTTGCTTTGCTACTATTTTCAGAATATAGTCATCAAAGTTCTCTACTGACTTAAACATTTCTATTAACTGGGACCAACTAGGAAGCCTCTTCAGTGAGGTCAGAGGCAAAAATCAGAGGTATTTCTTCCCTCCATTTTCAGAATGTTATAGGGTAGGGCAAAATTTTCATTTTTCTTCAAACAGTTCATTTCTTTCTCTCCTTGCCCAGAGTGAGATCTTTGAGCATTACACTTGAGACATAGTAAAATGTAGCCTGAGAAATATGTTGTTTGATAGTTGATGATGTTTGCTATACAAATAGTTCATCCTGGAAAAATCTCAAAGAACAACCTAAGTTTTTTTCCTAGAAAGGATCTATCAGTTCCCATAAATAGAGCCAAGAATAAAAGTCTCTGATGCCTTGACCTTGGCATGCTACTAAACAGAAGCTAGGAACTTGGAGCAAAAGATGGGGGAAGGGCAGATGGGCAGAAAAGACAGGAGAGATGCCTCCATAGACTTTGACTTGACGCTAGCTCTGTGTGAATTAAAAGGTGACGCAGTGGAGAAATTCTTGGCAGCATTTTCCAGATTTCACACATCTTTATAAAAGGCTAACATTAACGTTATTTTCCAGTGAAATCATCTTTCTGGGACTGGTGTATACACATCCTTCCATATATTGGAGAAAGCCATCAGGTGGCCACATTCACAATGTTCTTGGGTTTCTAGATATGAATGAAGAAACAGTAATCACTATGTGCTTATTAAGGCATACCCAAGTTTATATCAAAGGTGGGCTATTGGTACTATCTAACTAATAGCTTTTACATATGTAAAAGCTTGTACATATGAAAACTACATATGTAGTTTTCACTCATGCATTGCATTGTAAAGACTCCTCTACTGGATTGCCCCTACCTTGAGGGCAACGCTATTTGCTATTTTCTCTTATCTTATCCCTCCCATGGTGGCTCACAAATAGTAATTACACCCTCGAACAAATTCTACGTTTGAGAAAAGCTTGAGTTTATTATGCACGAAACGCTGCTAACACTAAAAGGAGTTAAGGCAGGAGAAAAAGTGGACGTGATTTGAAAAGGGGAAGTAATTATACAAGGAGTAAAGAAGTTTTGTGCCTAGCTTCTGTTTAGTAGCAAGCCAAGATCAGGGCACCGGAGACTTTTATGCTTGGCTCCGTGTATGGGAATTGATAGATCCTCTCTAGGAAATAGCTTAGGTGGTTCTTTGAGACTTTTCCAGAGTAAACTATTTGTACAGCAAATATGGTTTTAAATCATTATAATAGTCGCTCTTTACTGAGCTTCGATTAGGTGCAAATGACAAAACCAGATTTTTTTTTCATGTATCGTCTAATTTCATGCTTACAAACACCCTCCAACATGGGATATCACTAGCCCCATTTTTCAGATGAAAAAATACAAGATCAAAGAGATTGACTTGCTCAAGGTGACACTACAAGTCAGTGGTAGATCAAGTAGTCAAACCTAGATCTGTCAGACCCCATATTCCTGGTTTCAACTTCTATCCCAGAAAGCACTTCTCAAGTTTCACCAGAAGTTCTTGATCTTGTTTGTTGATAGAAAAGCAGTTGTAGTTTTACTCAAGATAACCTTGAGAAATGTTACAAGAGAGCTCAGTATTCTAGATAATGTAAAGAAAGCTATGATAAGGTTCCTACAAGATGTTTTGAAGTCAAGGTTATATTTTGCCATCTCTTTCACTTAAGGATAGGGATTCTTTCTCTCTGTGGATCCAAACAGTCAATGGCTCACTACCGAGCTCAACCCGGATGTCTCACAAACCTCGAACTCAATTGGTCCAAAACAAAGCACTGATTTTCCCCATCCCAGTCAAATGTCTTCTTCCTCCCCTCCTTGGTTTCCACTGTGGTTAAGTAACCAATTGTGCAATCTTCCATGTCAGAAGCTTGAGACACATTTTCAACTTCTCTTCATTGTGTTGAACACCTCACAAATCTGATTTTTTTTTTTTTTCCTTTTCTTTCTCTGGCCCCTCCTCAGCTCCATTTTCTGCTTCTCCTGTAATTATCTTTTCCATGTTAGGCTCCTTGGTTTTCAGGTCCTCTGCTCTCCTACCCATCCTTTATGTACTCTTCTCATGCCATTCCATTGATGCTAAATGCCTTACATACTATCTTAAGATGCTAATAAATTCTAAATCTATGTCCCCTGCCCAGAACACAGACACATTCCGTCTGTCATTGTCCCTGATAGACAGCAGACCTGTAACAAACTCTAAAACAGAGTTTTATCTTCCACTGCAGTTTTTAAATGTTTACATGGCACTGCCATTCACAAAGTTGATCCAGCCAGGGATGTGGCTGGATATCATTTTTAACTCTTCTTTTGGCTCCTCCCATCCCACCTAAACATCAGACCACTCACGAGACCTGTTTGCTCCATGTCGTAACCACTTCCTACGTCCTTCCACTTAGTACCGCCCCTACTGCCACCTCCCTAGTTCACCCTCCACATCTCCTTTCACTCATGTGGCTGCTCAGCACCGTGGATGCTCTTCTTACAGCTTTTCAGTCATTCTGCCTTTCTCCACGCCGTCCTCAGAGCATTTCTTCTCAGATAAAACCCAATCTTTATTAACTTACAGCATTTCCATGTTTTCCATCTCGCCATTTGCAATGACATGGATGGAACTAGAGAGCGTAATGCTAAGCGAAGTCAGTCAGTCAAAGAAAGACAAATGCCATATGATTTCATTCATATGTGGAATTTGAGCAACAAAACAAACAAGCAAAGGGAAAAATAAGAGAGAAAGAGACAGAGAGAGAAATCGAGAGACAGACTCTTAACCATAGAGAACAAAATGGTGGTTACCAGTGGGGAGGTGTGTGGAGGGATGGGTTAAATAGGTGATGGAGATTAAGGAGGGCACTTGTTATGATGAGCACAAGATGTTATATGGAAGTGTTGAATCACTATATTGTAAACTTGAAACAAATATAACACTGTATCTTAATTAATTTGAATTTAATTAAAAACTTGAAAAAAGTTTTCCCATGTTTTTTTCTTTGTTCTCAGGATGAAGACCAAACTTACTGTAATGTGGCTTTAAGACCCTTTGTGATTTTGACTTTTTATCTCTCCAGCCTAGTTTCTAGAGACTGCATCCTTGAACTCTAAACCTCAGCTGTCTAGTTTTTGGAAGATCCCATGCTCCCTCTCACCTCTGGGCTTATTTATATATTCTACCAGGGACAACATTTCCTTGCCAGAACACTTTTTACTTTGGGAACTTCACCTCATCTTTAAACTTAACTACTACTGCCTCTAAGAAGCCTTTTGAGAATCCCCTCCACTAAGTCCAGGATAATTGTTATTTTCATGCATTCCCCTGTACCGAGTACTTCCCACAAAACAACTGATTTTCTCCTACTCTGTTGTAGTCTTCAAAAATGTATGCTCAGCATCTAACAAAGTGTGAGAAGTATAAAAGATTTTCGGTAAATTTGTGCTGGAAAACTGAGTAAGAACAAAAAAATGAGTGGAAACCAACACTAGATTATGTTCAGAGCTACTTCACAGGGTTCAGGGCTGGAGGTTACAGAGAGTGTGCTAAGGAAGAGAAAGGATAGGTGACTCATTCTACGATCCCATCCTGTGGATTCATGGCACACTTGAGGTTAATTTGGGATCTGGAATATGGTTGTGATTTTAAACTGATCACCAGGAGTTGTTACACGGGACTCATGCCTCACAGAAAGTGCTGACTTTACACCTGAACTCGCCATTAAGGAAGGAGTGTTTTTGGAAGAGTCACTGTAAAGGGTCTTTGGGGGCTCCAGTGGGAACAAAAGGAGCAGAGGAGTCTGGAACAGCCAGCTTGTACCCACAATCTCCATAGTTCCACACCCAGAGAAATCTCCACCTGCTGGTAGCCCTCCCTCCATTCTCTGCAGCCCATATGCTCTGTTAGACAGACTCTGCTGCCTCTGATCTCTGAGAAGCCTCAAGTCTCCCACTCTGGAGATCCCAACTGTCGAAGTGTTCCTGGGCTGCTTTGTACAGAGAGAGAGATTGCAGTGCCCAGGGTCACTGGCAGGTCCCATCAAAATCTCTGCCTATGAGGCAAAAAGAATTGAAAGAGCTTTATTCCAAAGGACCCCACCCTAATAGTGCCTGGGATCCTTTCACTGAACATCACATTAAGAAGATTAAGGTCGAAACTTCAGCTCCTAAAGATTAGTTAGTTCATACAGGGAGCAACAGATTTCCAGCAATGTTGTCAGTTGGGAACCCCACCCAGCTTTTGTTCATACTTTAAGCACAGTTCAGTCTCAGTGTCTTCTACTGCCATCAACGATCTGAGGTAAGACTGAACCGTTGGCAAGTAAAAAAAAAAAAGTTTGGAAACTAGGATGGGATTTGACTGGGTGTCTGAACTTCCTGTTACTACGAGGAAGTAAAGACCTCATGCATTTGCATGATTGAAGATGGATTGGAATCAGTGAATTATACCTTTCAGCCTCTATGCCAGGCATTTAAGCTTAATTTTGCCTCATGTTGTTCTACTCCTCTATTTATCAAACAACGATTATCTAAAATGGATATCCAGACTATCAGGTTTGGCAAAAAGAAGGAGCCATGAAAGATTCTAACATTAACGTAGACACGAAAATTGACCATTGGGGAAAATGAACTGAACATGAAATACTGTAGGGAATTCATTTAACAAAGCTTAGAATTGCCAAATGTAGCAATATCCAAGAGTATTCTAAGTTGGTTATTTTATAGGCTCAAATTATTTAATTTTAGGTCACGATTTTAACAAAGTTTTAATGCTCAAATGAGGATTACACAATATTGTGGATCTTGCCTTTCACAAGTTATTGTTTCCTCTCTAAGAGTTTTATGATAATTGTATGCAAGACTATGTATTTTATATTCACAAAATCTATCTGGATTAAAGGGAAATAATTGTGCAATAAGCATGAATTAAGAAATATGTTTCCATTGGCCAATGTTGGGACAATTGAAGCAAACAAAAAAAGTAAATGAAATCAATTTATAACATGCTGAATAGATATTTTAAGAAATGAGTTTGTTGTGATACCACAACAGGAAAAAAAAAGAGTAAAAGCTAAACAAATCAAAACAAGTTGTGAGTACCTTTGGAAGTAACTAGAGTGCCAGCCCTTCACCATTAAAAGAAAATGAGTATTTAAGATGACATTCTTGGACGAATTGTATTTTGTCATTTTTTACGGAGGGAACTTTGATTATGGATAGCATATGAGGTTGATAAATGGGTTACTGCTAATTTTATTTGGCGTGATTGTGCTTATGTGCATATAGGTTTTAGTATGTAGGGGTAAAATGAGATAATGCTTCAGATTGAAAAAAAAAAAAACACTTCAGTAAAAAAAAAATAAACAAATGCAGCAAAATGTTCATAATTGTTGCATCTAGGAAATGTATTCTGTGTGACTTATTATACTATTCTAATTTTGTTTTCATTTGAAATATTTCAAAATAAAAACCTTATAAAAGAAATATTGGCTTTCTGAAGTGTTGGCTAATATCGCAGCATAATGGGTCTAAAATGTACCCTGTACCTCTCAAATCTGCCTCTCCTCTCCATGTTCATAATGGATTTTCATTATCGCTTGCCTCAGTGAATGAATTACCTTTTTTTTTTTTAAATTTTTTTTTAATGTTTATTTTTGAGACAGAGAGAGACAGAGCATGAATGGGGGAGGGGCAGAGAGAGAGGGAGACACAGAATCGGAAGCAGGCTCCAGGCTCTGAGCCATCAGCCCAGAGCCCGACGCGGGGCTCGAACTCACGGACCGTGAGATCATGACCTGAGCCGAAGTCGGACGCTCAACCGACTGAGCCACCCAGGCGCCCCACCTTTTTTTTTTTTTTTAAGAGAGAGAGAGAGAGCACAAGTGAGCAGGGGAGGGTCAAGAAGAAAGAGAGAATCTTAAGCAGGCTCCACGCCCAGCACGGAGCCCAATGAGGGGCTCAATGTCACTACCATGAGATCATGACCTGAGCTGAAATGAAGAGCCGGATGCTTAACCAACTGAGCCACCCAGGCCCCCCATGAATTACCTTTCTAATTGCCCTTCCTAACTCAAATCTCATAGTCCATGTGGTGTACCATGGTCCCCAGGCAGGCACCGACCAAAGGTTCTGAAGCAGCAATCAGAAAACATTCATGCCAGATAGCTCACACAATTACAGGGAGTAAAGGCCAACCCAGTGAGAAAATATGCAGAAAACATGAGATCCTAATGGTGCTCCAGTGTAGGGCTTCTTGGGTTCACGAGATGGCAAGTCCAGGTGAGTATGGGCCATTCCCAGCTAGCATGACCTCTTTTCTGATGTATACTCTTCCCATTGATCAAATATTAGGTGCACTTAAGAGTTTATGATCTACCACTGGTTTTCATTGTTTTGGTCTATTTGGGCTAATAGAATAGAATACCGCAGACTGGGAAGGTTGTAAACAACAGAAATTTACTTCCTACAGTTCTGGAGGGTAGGAAGTCCAAGATCAAAGTCTAGAAACTTCAGAGCTCGGTGGGGCTTGCTTCTTACTTCATAGATGATCATCTTTTCACCGTGTCCTCACATGATAGAATGGACTTAGGGAGCTCCCCAGAGTCTCTTCCATAAGGGCACCAATCCCGTTCATGAGGGCTTCACCCTTTGACCTCATCACCTCTCGAAGGCTCCACCCTCAAATACCATCACACTGGGGATTAGGTTTCAACATATTAATGAGTCTTTAAGGAGACACAAACATTCAGTATATAGCCCCCATCCATGTTGAGGGATAGGGGAGAGATCTCCATTCTGTGCCCAGCTGATAGAAGTAGAGAGGAGAGCATATCTGTGTAGATGGACAAGCAGAAGCCGCCATCTGATGGGCCAACAGTGCCCCCCATCCACCACCTCAAATGGCCTTTGGAATGAATTGTGCTGCTTTCATGCGATTCTCAGCTTAGGAAGATTTTCTCAGTTGGCAAGCTTAATTTTCTAATTTTTCTTCAAATCAAACAGATCTTCAAAATAATATTAATTTTGAGGTGGCTCTGGAAGGGTGAGGAGGACGGTGTTTAGGGGTTTGTGTAGCATGGGAAAGTGCCTTCCTCCAAGTAGGGAGAATAAAGGGCCCAGAAGTGGAAGAGCATGGGGTTCCAAAAGTACCGCAGATAACTCTGGGTCTGACATGGGGTATACCGATTATTTAACATGAGCGATTATGCGCATTAAGTTCCCATCCAGAGATACAAAGACGAACCAATTAGGGGCGCCTGGGTGGCTCAGTCAGTTGGGCCTCTGACTTCGGCTCAAGATCTCGCGGGTTCGTGAGTTCGAGACCCGCCTCAGGCTCTGTGCCAACAGCTCAGAGCCTGGAGCCTGCTTCCGATTCTGTGTCTGCCTCTCTCTCTGCCCCTCTCCTACTCATGCTCTGTCTCTCAAAAAATGAATAAATGTTAAAAAAATTTAAAAGAGAGAGATGAACCAACTAAATCCTTCACACATTAATTGACACATTGGAGACAGGTGTATATTGAATGTATACTATGTGCCAGGCATGGTCCCAATTCTTTTACTGCTGGGAAACTCCGGTGCCTTGTTCATTAGGCTGCTGCTTGGGGGCAAGAGGGTCCAAGCTAAGTGTTTTGACCTCCTGTCAGTATTGACAAGAGTTACTTTTACATCTCTTGCCATGCTTTTTTTTTTTTTTTTTTGAGTACCTAGAAAACTGAATAACTGAATATATGAACTCCTCCAAAAATGATTGTTTGACTTAAAATTTAAACATGGTGTTTTTAAAGGAAAATTACATTGTTAAATCACATGAACTTTGCATGTGTGGCCATTGGTTTTCAAGAACGAGCGGTGTGTATAGCAAATGAGAACAGAAATTAGCTCACAATATATCTCCCAAGTCTATTTTGACAAAACGAAATGTATAGACTGTAGTAATTCAACATGAGAAGATTAGGTTGGAATTTAAAGCCTTGTAAGGTGCTAAAGGTAGGTCATTCTATCATTTAAGTTTGCATTTTGAAGCCAGAATAGGTAACCTGTGGATAATTTCTTGACTATAGAATGCTGCCCATTTCAACTGACCCCAGACTTTATTTGTAGTGCATTTGATATCAGAATCATAGTCATTCAAATTTTTTCTATTATTCCTCAAATCACGAAGACTCCTACTTCAGGACACAGGGTCAGGAACCAGATGACTGAAGAAGTACTGTAGTGAATGGGAACATTCTGCTTGATTTTAATGTCACTAGATTTGAAGTGTTTCTCTTAAATGAATGTAGGACAGTAATCACTATAAATTTCAAAGGGTAAATTTTTCGATGGGCTATTAGTAAATGTGCTATTATAGTGAAATTCCAAAGAACTGATGGGTAGGATGTGAGTTGTTAGTGTAAAAGCAGATCCCTGTGGCCCCAGGTACTGGAATAATGCCTTTGGTTGGTATAATACAAAGACCAAAGAAATGATCCAAAGTGTTTTAAAATACTTCCAAGGACACGACAGCAAGAACGTGTGGGCCATATTTCCATCTCAAAGACTTCTACATCACCAAGGTTTTCACTCTGTGAAATTATTTCACTCTGTTGGAAATTATTTTCCCAACAACCTTAATGCAAGCCAAATTGAAAACGGATTCTCATTTCTAATATTTGCTTTACAGCCATTTTTGCTAAAAACACTTGTATTGTTCGAAGCAAGGACTAGCCCACTTCTTACAATTGTGATTATTTCAATAGAATATTTTCAAGATAGTTCTAAAATAATTAAGTTACTTATTAAAATGTGAAAGGAAGTGGTGCAAATCCTCTAATTATATGATTTCCTGTGGTTGAAATATCTCAATTTTAAAAATTAAGAGTTAGAATGCTGTGTTTGTTTGGTAGATATAATGAAAACCCACGACTTGAAGCCAACTGTGGATGTCACCTTACTAACTAAATGGTACCTAAAGATAACTACTTTCAAGAGCTGCAAAAACTTTTTTTATTCTTCAATAGGTTACACGAGGCATCAAATCACTGATCAATTCACTTCGAAAAAGTCAATCCAGTTAAAGAAGATGAACCAAACCCGTTGTTTTACTGTTGGGAAGTACATGCTCAAAAAATGCTTTTTGAGACACAGAGTCACAGCTGTATTTCAACAAAAGAAACATAGGACCCCTAAAGATATGTGTAAATCGTGCCAATTATTTGTTATTTTCCTCTTGTGGATAAAATTCTTACATGTGGATGTAGCATATCATTTATTTATTTACTTACTTACTAAGAGAATTTTCTGACCAGTAATAAAACTAAGAAAACAAACAAAATGATAGAGAATCTTTGAGGAAAATTGCATTTCATAATACTAAATAGTAAAAAAGCAAAAAAGGTCAAAGTTATTTCAGCCACTAAGTCAACATGATGAAGTTTTATTGGGTTACACAACATGCACTCTCTTATATGACAAGTAAAATAACCAGGTTCAATCTAAAAATCAAAGGTACAGAGACACCCTTTTGTACATATACTGAAGACAATTTAAAAAGAACAGGTAGTATAACTTGTGTGAGATTTTGTGGGTCTTTAATGCATAGTAAAGAAGTGTTTCCCACTCACTTGAATTAATAACCCTGAAGATTGCAAGTCATCTAAATAATTATTTTCAAAACATTTCATTGAGATGTTCCCCAAGCGTTTCAGCTGTGGGGGAAAAAATCTAATAAGAGGGGAGTTTTAGATATATAATAAAAGATGGATATACCCTTTATTCGTGTTTATTAAAAACCAAATGCTATCAGGAAAATGTAAAAAAAATGTATTTATTTTCAAATCCTACATGTGTGGACTTGTTTTTTAACATTGAAAGATCCCAGTATGACTTTAACTCTAGTATAATACTTTCAGAATTTTTTTTTTTTTTTTTTTGTTATTTAGTTTAAGAAACAGCTCATATCTTTAAAGCTCTGGAATGGTGTAAATCATTACAGAGGTTTCACATTTTCATGGGATCAAGGAAACAACAGTAAGCTCATAAAACAGATACCACTAATTATGCAGAGGAGAAGTCATAAAGTTACTAGGAGAAGCATGTTTTATATTCATGGACACATCATTAAAAGTTTAAGACATGCTATCAAATTCTGCATTTTAATACTATACCCAACAGCATTAAACCCTCCCAACAAGAAAATCAGATTGTTTAATGATCCTTTTTTGTCACACTGGTTTTATATGTCTGCAGTTGAAGCAGATGTGGAGTTTGTATTGCTGAACCTTTTTTTAAAATCACTGAACAATTCAAGAATCACTTTATCCTTCATGCCTAGTAGTTCTTAAAGATCTGAATCATCTTCTGACATAATATTTCTTAAATCAAGTGTATTCGTGGAGGCAATCAGCCTTGATTCCAGATAGCGCGTGTGGACTTTTAAAATAATGACTTGAGTTTTCTTCAGAACATACACAACCATAAGGGGGCTTAGTAATGATAAACTAGCTTCCATCTTATACTAATTTCTAAAACTTAAGTTAAAACTGAGAATATCAAATCAGATTTCAGGGGTACATATGAAAACATAAAGTGCTGTTCTGTCACTGGGAGAAAGCACTGAGAAATCCAAGAATCATACAAAATGTTCATATTACAGATGGCAATTTTAGTACATGTTCAGAGCTAGAACATCACAAACATCTCCCAACACCGGCACACACATAATAAGCTACAGCTTTTTATCGCTTGCCCACAGAGAGACTGAAGATGCTCTCCTAGCTTAAATTGTGTACAAGTCTATAGTGTTTCCATTCATATAGAAGTAAATGTTTTCCATTCCACGATTTAAGCACATCTGATGGCTGGAGAATACACACTTTCTTACTTTAATGGGAATCTTACATGTTAATGGTTTCAAGTTGAACCTCAAAGTGAAAGTAAAATGTAGTCGTGGCAATCGAGCGATGAGACCCAAAAGGCTGCAAATGGAAAAAACAAACAAAAAAAGTGGAGCGATTAGTTGTTGGGAATAAGAAATAAACCATGGGAAAAGCAAAGTCGTTGAAAATACTAAAAATCTACGAGAGAGCTTTACGCACCAGGATCAGAGCCTGAACTCAAGGACCCAATCACTTCAAGGAATTTAGTGAGGGTTTATTACTGGAACGTGGTGAAAACAGCTGTGTGGATGGATGTCCATGGGAAGAAGACAGAGAGCTTGGTGCTGCTACCCCGTGGTCTGGTTTGTCGCCTCGCTTTGCTGTAATTTCACCATCATTCGATAATTTTTTCTTGATTTTTTCATGCATCACAGTGAACGTCAAATGAGAAGAAGGTACGGAAAAAATACTGAAAAACAAAATCCTCTTGCTTTGATTTTTAGATTCACCAGATCAGGACAGACACTGGCTTATACTTTGAAAGCTACAATATGTTCCTCAGAATGCAAGCCGCATGTTGCATTAAAAAACTGATCAATTTTGGGGTGTCTGGGTGCTCAGTCAATTAAACGTCTGACTTCAGCTCAGGTCATAATCTTACCGTTGGGGAGTTCGAGCCCTGGGTCCGGCTTTGTGCTGACAGCTCAGAGCCTGAAGCCTGCTTTGGATTCTGTGTCTCCCTCTCTCTCTGCCCCTCCCCTGCTCACGCTCTCTCTTTCTCTCTCAAAAATAAGTACACATTAAAAAAATTAAAAAGAAGACAAAACTGATCAACATTGTGAACTACATACAATGTGACATTTCCTCACAATTAATTGTCCTAAACTGAAACATAGAGGAAAAGGCAGATTTATAGATAGATAAAGACAGATAATTGGAGAGATTATTATATGCCAATCTGCCTCTTGATAAAACTGTTATTTGTTTCATATGCACACACACACACACACACACACACAGACACCAGCAATTACTAAACATCCTGGGTTATTCTAAGCACTTTACATATATATATATATATATATATATATATAAATGTAAGTAATCCTTTTGACAACGTAAGAAGTAAATACTATTCTTCCCCCATTTGATAGTGAGGAGACTGAGGTAAAGTCCGCCCAAGGTCCCAGAGCTTATAAAAGAAGGAACTGGGATTAAAATTTATCAAAATTTATTAAATTTATTAAATTTATTAAAATTTCTCAGATGAAATGTAATCTTGGTCTATTTCACAAAGCAAATAGTATATATAAAACTTAGAGTCTTTTAATTATCTACAGATTATTTTACAATCCATACACTTATTTTATTAACACATAAAAACTTGTATGCTTGATACTATCAGAGTCTCCACTTGTGAGCAAACATTCAGTAAAAGACACAAGAACATGACGTCTTGGACACTAAACCTGTTTAACCTGCACCCATGAGAAAGTCAGAGTTGGTTCTTTGAAGTTAGCAGATAAATAGATATTTTTAGTGAAACTACCGACATGCGGACATTCAGGAATCGGCTCTTACAGATTTTGAGCTGGTTTTAATTTAAGCACTGCAAGTGAAAAACAACAAACTTAGAAGAAAATATGGTTACTCATTTGCATCTCCAATCTAATAATGCCTCTAACTGTTCAGATACCAAAGTTAGGTCCAAATGCTTCTCTACCAAATGCAGCTGCTGGGCAAGCGAACACTGATTTGATTTTTCTGCAGGGTCCATGGTCACTCGCTGTTCTCATGATGAATAAATAATGCCACGATGCCGTGGAGTTACGGACCTTGCCCTTCTTGTGAAAAGGGCTGCATCTGCTTATTCTCAGACATTCACGATCCTAAAGGAATAAGACACCAGAGGCCTGTGGATGAGGAGGGCCTTTTCAGCCGTACAAAGCCTTCGCTCCCGAATCCACCTTAACCAGTTTGGAGAAAAGAACTTTTGGCACCAGGGCATCCTTTAGGAAAGACTGATAATGATCACCAAAGACATACTGGGGGCTATTGCCTCACTCACTTCAAAAGATTTCTCTCTTAATCAACATTAAATCATCATTTTGCCAGGGATATAAGGGCAGCTGTACACAATCTATTTGTTTGAAAACAGATTACAGCCAGGTCCCTCTGCCAAAGTATAAACTTCTTAATGTTGCATGCGCTCTCCCCTTTTTTAACTTGGAGCTTTTTATTTCTAATTGAGCGTCCCAAAGCAGCATTTCTATCTTAGTTTGTGGATTGCGTCGTCCCATAAAGGCTGAGCTAATAGTTTTGTCAGTTTCCCAGGTAGTTGATACAACCAGACAAAATAGAATAAAAGGAAACTTTTTGAATATAAATCACGCAAACAGTTTAGGCTGAAATATCTGAAGTCTCAACTTGCTTCCTCATTTTGTGTGCTGTGTACAGATACAGATGGTTGGTGTTAACCATCTGATGTATATAGTTGTGCCTTTCTTTTTTTCTTCTCTAGTATGTAGATCCATGTGCCCCACATCTTTTACCTTTGTTTTGATCCCATGACGTTAGCAACCCTAATCCTCCTGATCCCTTGGTGGTCCTGATAAGTCAAGAATAACTACAAAGACATTTTAGTGCCCAATTAAAGAAAAGATTTTTTTTTTTAAGATAATGATCCAGGGCCCTAAATTTCAGCCCCAGTCGACCTCTCCCGTTTTATACAAAAGAACATTAAGCTACAATATCTAAAATCAGTCAATGATCATTAC
Source organism: Panthera uncia (assembly GCF_023721935.1). Classification (NCBI taxonomy): domain Eukaryota; kingdom Metazoa; phylum Chordata; class Mammalia; order Carnivora; family Felidae; genus Panthera; species Panthera uncia. The sequence continues at coordinate 147,618,528 of NC_064811.1, forward strand.
TTCAAAATTATATATATTAAGTAGATACGATATAAATTAAGTAGATGCAATTTCTGCTACATTGAATTAGAGTCAACTAATACAGAGTTCTTACTTAGTTAAATTTGGTTCAAAACAATATCATTAACAATATGAATGATTATACAATTAGAGAATGTTCATGCTATATAATATTTTTATTGATTTTTGAGTAGTTTATGCTTATTGATAATCCATTCTGAGTCATTACCTCCATCATGCTGATTACTGAATGGAACAACAGAGATTTTTTTACTAAATTACTTTGCTACAGTATTAGATGGGAATCAATGAATATTTCTTTTGCTCGTATGATTCTAGCATCTCTTGCTAGCAATGTACTTTTGAATTTCTTACATTTTTGCTAGCAACGTAGAAGGAAAAAGATATGCGAGTTAGAATTTTCTTTAACACATATGCCAGAAGTTGTTGTTTTATGACTCCATAGAATCTTCACAAAGCATTAATTTTTCAGTTATAATTTATATTATGCAGGCACTAGTGGAGGCTTTGACTGTAGCATAGAGGCCCATTTAGTTTCTATTGTATTCCACCTGTGAGAGGAGTTTTATCAATGAAAAACTGACAGAAGTGAAGACCCACGAAATAGACATTCAAGACCTCATATGGATGAGCACCTCTTTTTCTTCTGTTCACATTAGACAAAGTGCCAATTGCCAGCAAGGGGAGTGTCACTGAGCCTCCCCCTAAGACTGATATAGTCTGGAACCCTAACCTACTCTCAGCCACATGTCCTGAGCATGGAGAGATCCAGGAATGGAAACATTTAACTATAGCTATGCTGTCTTCACATCTTCTAAGGCAGGAGGAAACTTGTGCCTCTGTCCATGTTTTGAGTGCTGATACATTTCACAAATGGTTTAGGGCAAGTCCAAAAGGACTTCTGCGTCAAAACCGTCCTGGGACAGTTCAGCAGTGGATGAATAGAGGTCTCTGATATAGTTCAGAAGATCTGGAAGTTACTTCTTTGTCTTCTTTATTGTCTCCCTTCATTCTCTTAAGCCTGGAGCCCTCCTGACAAAATTTAGTCCTTCCTACTGAATTCTTGGGTCCTCAGGCAGCCAAAAATGGAACAGTTACAAAGCAGTATAACCTGGTGATAGAAAGCATGGGTCCTGGTGCCTCAGGCACTACATGAGTTCAAATCTTGGTTCTGCCACTGTTCTACCATTGAGATGTTACTTAAATTCTCTGATATATAATCGTTCCTGTAAGATTACTTTGCTAATTAAATGAGGAAATATATATAAAGTGCTCAGCATAGTACTTGGTATGTAATAAATGCTCAATAAATAGTAAATATCATTATCACTGTATCAGAAAAGCATTCAGATTTGTGAGGGTCTAGCATAAAACTACAAAGTAAATGTCACTACTAATTACAGGGTGATATTACCATTCCAACATCACTAATTGACATGACACCACAAAAGTATCCCAAGCACAATTCTCCTTGCTTTCTTGAACAAAAATGATCGTGACCTCAAAATAACAGATAATTATTAACAGCCATAATTGGTAGAGGGGAGGAATTTACTTTTTCAGTTGATTTATATGATGGTTGTAAGCAGCTGTCTTCAGGATTCCAGGAAGAACACCCAACTCCCAAGTGAAGCACTGGAAATGCTTTGATTGCTTCATTCCACAAACCATCATCAAAGTATTTATTTAGTCTAAACGCCTAACTGGTTCATCATCTCTAGAGGTTTGATAGCTAACAGTTTATCCTTAAGCTCAAGAATTCATATCACAAGTTGAATTTTTTCCATCAGAGTGACATATCTAGGTTTCAACACTGAAGAAACACATCCAAGCATTTTATGACTGAACTTCGTAGAACTTCTCGAATCTTAAGAATTTTACTTTACATGTTATGCGAGGCAAATATTTATTCGTTCATTATCTCTTCTTCAAAGTCTTAAGCAAAACATTTCTCTTAAGTTATTTGTCCTTGCAATAATCTTTTATTGGCATTATGTAATTTTCATTTTTGGAAATAAAGTTCTGTCGTCTTATATATTTTCACTGCCAAAGTTGCACAAATTTGAACCCAGTTGTCCTGAAATATTGAAACATCAGAGTCCTGAATATTGAATGCAGGAAATTATGGATCACTGAAATATTAACAAAAGATTGCTTAGAGCCCCTGAAACTCAAAAAACTCCATATGTATGAGGGCAGGAAAATAATTAACAAAGCAAAACGGTATTTTAAAGAACACCAATGAAATTACCAGAATAGGAAAAGTTCTCCAAAATAAGAGGATGTTAGAATTGATTTGAAGAAATCAAACATAAAATAAATCATCTTTCATGTATCTTAAAGGACAGTATCGGTTAAAGGTATTGTTAAAGGGGGCTGCCTGAGTGGCTCAGTCAGTTAAGCGTCCGACTATGGCTCAGGCCATGATCTCACATTTTGTGGGTTCAAGCCCCAAGTGGGGCTCTGGGCTGACAGCTCAGAGCCTGGAGCCTGCTTCAGATTCTGTGTCTCCCTCTCTGTCTGCCCCTCCCCCCTCAAAAATAAACATTAAAAAAATAATAAAAGATGTTGTTAAATGTTCTACTCCACGCAAAAATTAATTATCCAGATGGCCACAAATTGATATTTACTGGAAGGGACGTGGGGGCGAGGGAATGGGCTAAAAGGGTGACAGGAATAAGGGAGGGCACTTGTGATGATCACCAGGTGTCATATTTAAGTGATGAATCACTAAATCCCACACCTGAAACTACTATTTCACTGTATGTTAACTAGCTGAATTTACATAAAAACTTAGAAAAAAATTCTCCAGTTAGCAAAACATCTATGTGTGTGTGTGTGCAAAACAACATTGAAGTACATAAAAGATGCTTTATCTTACCTATATAAAGGGGGTATTATGTCTGGCACAATTTTATTTCAATGATTAAACTTCTTTTTTTTTTAATGTTTATTTATTATTGTGTGAGAGAGAGACAGAGCATGAGCATGGGAGAGGCAGAGAGGTGGGGGACACAGAATCCAAAGCAGGCTCCAGGCTCTGAGCTGTCAGCACAGAGCCCAACGCAGGGCTCGAACACACAAACGGTGAGATCATGACCTGAGCCAAAGTCAGTCGCCAAACCGACTGAGCCCCCCAGGCGCCCCCCAGTGATTGAGCTTCTTAAAGTAAGTCTGTTAAAGTTTCCGTTCTTTAGGGTAGAGCCAGCTAAGAAGTTGTAGTTACCCACTACTTTTTCTAATCCTTTCTCTCTTTATTTTAGTTCATACTTTCCTGATGTTAGCACCCCATATTGCCCCTGCCACACTAAAGCACCCTGCCCTCCCCTGCTCCAAGCCTGCCTTCCCAGAGGGGAGCCCTTCCGTCACCATATATCCCAGTGAGCCTTACTACTGCAAGCTGCTCACAACCCCCAGCGAAAAGATGGACTAGTCCCATTTATGATCAAGGTCACTAGCTGCTCAAGTGGCCGAAGTACTATCTAGTTTAAATATTTTAGGTTTTCATAAACATAAAAGCCTATGTCCTCATGTATTGCCTTTTCCAAGAGTTAGAGGGTGATTCCTCAATAATTAATAATTCCAAATGAACAGGAAATCCCGAAATTTCTGGCAGGCGAGAACTTGCTGGAACTTCATGTAGGAAATCACCTCCCTCACCCTCATATATTGCTAGGCATTTGACCACCTGAAACACAGCATTTGCTATATACACGACATCATTTTATTCAAAGCAGCGTATAGATGACTTCTTAGATTGTTCTTACTTTATGTGAAAGAAGCTATATGAAATCATTACACCTAAAGAAAGAAACGAAAGATTGCTGATCTTCTCAAAATTAAAGATAAGATCTGATGTGTGTGGGGGGAATATATTTACATAGAAAAATGGCTTATTACTCAAGTCTTCCAAGTCTTGTATATTTTATATTTTTAGTCCATTATGGGAAAAATCATTAAAACTGTATTAACCAATTTGATCAGCAACACAAATCGTGTCTACGTAAAGAATTAGAACAGTTATCAAAAGAAGGGTCTTCCCCAAATGCTCAGTTTTATGAAATATCTATATAATTAAGACAAAATGACATTCTAGCTTGAATTATGTGGATTAATTAGGCTCAATTCTCCAATTTATTTTGCAAATCTTGTCACCATCAGAATGATAAAATTATATCTATTATAAAGAGACCTCAAAAGGCTGAGCCATTCAGGTCAGAAAATTGAAAACAAAGCCAAATGTTTACTCCAAATCAAACCCAGAACTTCTTTTGAAATTCACTGAGAGAGCAATCATTTCCAATGTCTTTTCACCTTCTGGTATGAGATGGAAGTCAAACTGGAAATACTGAAACACTTTAAGAAAGGCAGTAAAACAAAAACAAGACTTCTTGTAAGACTTCCAGATGAAAGAGTTTTGAATAAGCATTTAATCATGTGGATCCTGGCTCAAGCCAAGCTGAACCTCAAAGGTTTACCTGCGCTCATTATTTAGAATTCACAAAGAAATGGAAATGCATTGCATCTATTGGGAACATTGACGATGAAATGATTTTTGTGAGGGAACTGAACATTTGCATTAAGCCCATAGTTCTGGTCCATCTGGCACAAGGAAACAACTGAATGCCGCACTTCTGTCAGGGTCTTTGGAAATAGTTTTGTTTTAAATTTTGTGCTTTCACAATCTTAGTCTTTTTCTTTTTTTTTTGCTTGCACAGGATTTTAAGTTTAAATCATTGTGCCAGCTGATTTTCCAGCTGAGTTTACATTTCTGTAGATTTATATAATGAAAGAGTGTTTTGATTAAAAAGAAATGTCCTTGGGGAGTGGCTCAGTCAGTTGGGTGTCTGACCTCGGCTCAGGTCATGATCTCATGGTTCATAGGTTTGAGCCCCACATCAGGCTCTCTGCTGTCAGCATGGAGCCCGGTTCTGGATCTCTGTCTCTCTCTCTCTCTCTGCCCCTCCCCAGCTCTCTCTCTCTCACTCTCTCTCTGTTTGTCTCTTTCTCTCTCTTTCTCAAAAGTAAATAAAAATGTTCTTGGAAAATTAAAAAAAAATGTTCTTGAAAAGATAGTTGTTGAGAATAGGACAAAGAATATTAAAAAAGTTAAATGTTATCAGCTACCTATAAGCTGTTCACAAGCACAGAATTGATGAATCATAATTTAAATTTAGTTAGTGTAGTGAGTCAGTTAAGAATGTCAATCTCCAAAGATGGTTTTGAACTTGTAACATTTTGTAATTGACTCTGTTTGCCTGCCACACTGCCAAATCAACCTAACAGAACTTATATTTTCTGCTGTGCCATAAAGATGAAACTAATAATCAAAGAGGAAAAAAAAATCAGGATTTTTCTGGAAGCAGAATGATCTTTTAGAATACCACGGTCAACTTTCCTGACATCTTGTCTTGAGAATTACTGAGAGGGGCACCTGGGTGGCTCCGTCGGTTAAGCATCCGACTTCGGCTCAGGTCATGATCTCGCAGTTCGTGAGTTCGAGCCCCGCGTCGGGCTCTGCGCTGACAGCTCAGAGCTCAGAGCCCGGAGCCTGCCGCGGATTCTGCGTCTCCCTCTCTCTCTGCCCCTCCCCTGCTCACGTTCTGTCTCAAAAATAACCAAACATTAAAAAAAAAAAAAGAATTACTGAGATTGTAAACTGAATAAATGGGCACTACCGAGAGATGGCCCTAACATAATTTGGTGTCATTCCAGAGCTGCTTTTATTTCTTCTTCCTTTTAGAGGCGACAGCACCTCATTTCTTCTTCCTTTTAGAGGCGACAGCACCTCTTCCCCAAGACAGGATATCCAAGAACACTGTATACACACTCTGAAAAATCATGCTTACAACTGTCACATGAAAGAATTTACAAAGTTACATTTCCACATTGTTTTGGCTTCCTCCACATCCTGACAATAACCAGACTATATGTTTCACTGGTTCTGAAGCCATATATAAATAATAGAATGATATAAAGAATAAAACAAACTGCTTTCCAAAAACGGAGTCTGTAAATCACACAGCACAGCACATTTTGCTCCTAAGACATCTAAACTCTTCCTGGGTGCCAGTAATATCCACCCACAAAAGAGTCACTGAATTACTTTTGATAAAGACTGGCTAATCTTACATAAGGTAATTGCTGAACGAAGGGCAAAAAAGGAGAAGCCCTGGGAATATTACTTCGAGGAGTGTATCATAGATGAAGTTAATGGCACCACAGGAAAAGAGGGTGCGGGTTAAACAAGCAATAGAAAAAATACTGTCTTCTTAAGACCCAAACAATGAGGAGGATTGAAATCAATGTTGGTATTTGACGGACCACTGTGTGCTAAGTCATTACCAGTAACTCTACCTGGCTGAAATTGAAGGTCATGTGGTTTAGGTTAGTATTGTTTAAGTGTTTTTATTATTATTGTTGTTGTTATTATTATTATAACTCTTTTATGGAAGTATTACATACATACATAAAGTGTGAAAATCCTAAGTGTTCAGCTCATTGAATTTTTACAAAACAAATACTCCTAAGTTATCACACCAAATCAAGAAACAGATTATTACCTTCAATCATAAAATACCCTCTTATGCCCCTCCACCTCAATACCTTACTCTCTTCAAAGACCATAAATTGCCTGTTTTTGAAGCTTATATAAATGGATCATGAATTATATATTCTTTAAAAATTTTTTTTGTTTATTTACTTTTGAGAGGGAGACAGAGACAGAGACAGAGACAGAGAGATGGAGCGTGAGCAGGGGAGGGGCGGAGAGAAAGGGAGACACAGAATCCAAAGTAGGCTCCAGGCTCTGAGCCGTCAGCACAGAGCCTGACGCAGAGCTGGAACCCACGAACCGCGAGATCATGACCTGAGTCAAAGTCAGACGCTTAACCCACTGAGCGCCCCAGGTGCCCCTATGAATTATATATTCTTTAGTGTCTGTCTTCTTTTGCTTAACGTTACTTCTCTGAGATTTATATGGGTTGTTGCATGTTGATGATCCTCATTCTTTTTAGACCTTCATTCTTTTTCATTGTTATATGGTAGTCAATTTTGTGAATATGCCGCAGTGTATTTATCCATTCTACTGCTGATGGACACTTGGGTCGTTTTCAGCTTTGTACTCTTACAAATAACGCTATTTTAAATGTAATCGTACTTGCCTTTTGGTGTACATTTTCGTGCATTTTGGCCACAGGTATAACCAGAGGTAGAATTGCCAGGTAATAAGGGATGCATATCTTCAACGTTAGTGAATAGTGGTAAACAGTTTTCAAAGTGGCTGTGCCACTCCCACTGGTGGCTTATGACAGTGCCACATGCCCTTCACTTTCAGTAACTGTCTTTTACGTTTTGGCCATTTTCATTGGTATGTAGTGGCGAAACATGGCTTCTCTGATGACTAATGAGGCTACACGGCTCTTCAAATGAATATTGTCCACTGGGACAGCACCTCCTTTGTGAAGTATCTGCTGAAGTCTGCAAGGTTTAAATTTGCTGGGGTGATTTCACTTTTCTCTCCTTTCAGGTGGAAAGCTTTTTGTGTGTAGAAGACCAACTCTGAGCAGTCCTGTGACAAATCCCACACTGCTTTCTCAGTCCTCGTGGCTCTGTCAAGTAGGTCTTATTTAAACCTCCTCCCCCCCCCTTTCTTTTTTATCAATAAGAACACCAGTTCCCAGAGATGGAAAATAAGTGATCAAGGCAATGCAACTCATAATTACTACAGCTAAGATTTAAATCCAGGGTCTTCCTTCAAGTTTCTGATCTTTTCACTTGGAGTCTTGAATCTGGGCCAAGTTGTCATAACAAAGAAATAAAATCTGATACAGCATGAAGGCTACTCAAGGGAAACTATTGGAAAAGTATATTTGCATCTGTTCCCAACTGTCTTTGAAACAATACTCGACTGAGGAGAAGAGTCATTCATAAGAGTAAAGGCTCAGCCAAGCAACTCTTGCAGAACCACAGGATAGAACTGCAGACTATCAGAAACAAGGAGCCTTTAGCCATATACATTATGACGTCACTCATTCGTTGCACAGACTTGAGTGCGTGATTTTTGCATCTGATATTTCTTTACATTATTTATTTTTGAGAGACAGAGCATGAGCATGGGAGGGGCAGAGAGAGGAGGAGACACAGAATACAAAGCAGGCTCCAGGCTCTGAGCTGTCAGCACGGAGCCTGACTTGGGGCTCTAACCCACGAACCCTGAGATCATGACCGGAGCCGAAGTCGGAGGCTTAACCGACTGAGCCACCCAGGCGCCCCTGACATTTCTACAAATCACTAAGTTAAAGTCTGGAACACAAAGTTTCCGCTTCACATTTTTACCTATAAAATTCTCCTGGTGAAAACACATTTTACTAAAACATTCAAAACTGAATAGAGTTAGCTTACTCATCTAGGTGTCCTGGGCCTCTAAATGCATTTCAAACACAGAAGACATTCTTTCAATTTAGATAATGTTTAAATTGAGAAAGAGAGAAAAGGCAGAAAGGAAATCTGTCATGCCATATGAGTGGAAACAGTTGACGGCCAAATATATGATGGTTTATTAAGAGATTACCTAATTATAGAACTTTTATTATGCGCATTATTGTAATCATCATGCTATCTGTCTATTTCAAACATGGTTCAAACTGGTGCTCCAGCTTACTGTCAAGACAGATCAAAACAGTTCCATTTGTTGAGCCATCAGAGCATTCAGAATTCTGCAAGACAGAAAGCGACATGGTCTGTACCTTAAAGACAAATCATAAAAATTGAAAACCAGAATTTTAAGTTACTTTATGCCTTTTCTGGCTTTTAAGAGTATACACAAACTTAAGGAGTAAACATTCTATGAGGTTTACATAATGTAATTGGAACATTTTACTATTTATTTTAATGCAAATTAATCCAAAGCTCACAGCAATGCAGAACTAATTGCCTTGCACCTGGAAAGGAGAAATGGCTTCTACTCCGAGTGAGATGTTGCCTCTCCTGGTTTCTGTGTCCTTCCCCATAAGCAAAGAGGACAGACACTGTATCTCTGAAAGCCCACCACCTTTCTATAGTATTATTATTTCTAATTGTAGGAGAGCATGCTAGGATAAGTACTTTGTTGGGGGGGGGTGGGGGTGGGGAGGCTGCCAAAGCAAGACATCGAGTGATTTGCTTGGTTGTTGTTTTTTTTTTTTTTAATTTTTTTTTTAACATTTATTTATTTTTGAGACAGAGAGAGACAATGCATGAACGGGGGAGGGGCAGAGAGAGAGGGAGACACAGAATGGGAAGCAGGCTCCAGGCTCTGAGCCATCAACCCAGAGCCCGACGCAGGGCTCGAACTCGCGGACCGCGAGATCGTGACCTGAGCTGAAGTCCGACGCCCAACCGACTGAGCCACCCAGGCGCCCCTCTTGGTTGGTTTTTTAATCATATGTATCTGGGTACAAAATGTGATCTCTGCCTCTTTCTGGCTGGGTGATTACAGACAATTAACCTAACCATTAAAGGATCTTAATCAATGAAAGAATGATCCTCGGGAAGTTGGAGGAAATTCTGGGAAGAGACATAATAAAGATTCAAACGGAAGGGAGAAAGCCGTCACGCGTATACATACTTCTTCTGCAATTCCCCAAGTAACAGCTCTTGGAAAAACAGGACACACAGATAATGAAACAATATCGAGTACTGGGCATAGACAACTTCCCATGTGCTACGTGCTTTACATATTGAAGAATTTGACAGGTGTGTGCATAACACACACAGACAGATATGGGCAGTCTGCCCTCTGATGTCCTCAGCCCCTCCTCTCTTTAGACATATGTTTTTCACGTGTTAATTTATTTATTTTGAGAGAGAGAGAGTGGGAGAGGGGAAGCGAGAGAATCCCAAGCAGGATCTGTGCTGTCAGCACAGAGCCTGAAGCAGGCCTTGATCTCATGAACCATGAGACAATGACCAGAGCTGATATAAAGAGTCAGATGCTTAACCCACTGAGTCAGCCAGGTGCCCCTCTCTGTAAACATGTTTAAAGTCCAAGCTGCTTTACATTTCGATACTCATATTCAGACTTCAACTAGTATTTATGCACTACCACACTTGATGCTTGCTTGCTTTTTAAAGCAATGCTGCATGTTTTGTTTTTTTGTTTTTTTGTTTTTTACAATAACAATTTCCGAGGAGCATCCCTTGATCTCTTGCATGTTCTCAGGCAGGTGATATGTGTCAATTTCCTCTTCTCTAAAATGGTCACAATGGTACTTTTTTCACAGAGTTGTTACAAGAGTTAAATAAGCCAATTTTTTAAAAGAACTTAGAACATTGCCTGGCACATAATAAGGACAAGGTAAATATTTGTTAAATAAGATAAATCTCCTTTATTGTCATTTAACTTTTCATATTTTGATTTCTTTTCTTGCTAAGTTTTCTTTACGGGAAAAGAACTGTATCACGGGTATTTGTGTTTCCTACAGGAAGGCAGAAAACCAGGCCAAAAGAAAGAAAAGAAAGAAAATGATCTTTTATTGAATAGTTCCAATAAACCAAGCACTGAACTAGATGTTTTTAAAATAAATGTTCCCATTTAATCTTCCAAAGAACGCTGTGCATTTGGTAAGAGTCTTCCTGTTTAAAAAATGAGAAAACAGGATCAAAGAAGATAAGTTTCTTGCCAACGAGGCATAGTAATGTTTCAAAATATAACCTTAAAAGATTTTGCCTTTCATGTGCTTTTGTTCATGTCAAATCTGAGTTTTTAGAATTTTTAGGCTGAAATCTGTTGAACCTAGTGGTAATAATGACAGCTGTCATGCCACCTAGTGCCTGTCATCTACCCACCTACCTATTTAACTTCTATCTAACTACATCTTCTTAAACTAATTGTCATACTCTGTGCTATAAGCTTAGAGTAAACCCATTGGCACTTGTTAAACATAATAAGTGGCATTTCGGAACCTGGGTATCCAGCAAGATACCAATAGATGTCCTCTGAAAACCAGTTCTGTGATCAAAAATGTTTGAGAAACACCAGATTAAGCAAATTTAAACTGGTTGCTTTGTTGCATAATTTCTCAGAAGTTTGAATATCTCGGGGCGCCTGGGTGGCTCAGTAGATTAAGGGTCTGACTTCAGTTCAGGTCATGATGTCGCTGTTGGTGAGTTCCGGCCCCACGTTGGGGTCTGTGCTGACAGCTTATAGCCTGGAGACTGCTTTGGATTCTGTGTCCCTCTCTCTGCCCCTCCCCCTCTCTCAAAAATAAATAAACATTAAAAAAAAGAATTTTGGGTATCTCAATATTGACATATATCTCCTAGGAGGTTAAAAAGCATGTAACCTGGCTAACATGTATTCTACTACAGGATTTTTTTCCCATTCACATCCCACAAGCTACTGGTGTTCAACAGACCACGGTTTAGAAAATTCTGGCTATCTTTTTTTAAAGACCAAACACAATGAGGAAGCACATAAAAGTTGAGAACAAGTTAACACAAATATCAGACCATCAAGAGGAATCTACAAGCCAAAGAACAGCATTTTAATAGGATACTTATAAAAGGAGTTTTTACAGGCCACTGGCTAGAATCATGCCCAGTTCCTTGTAGAAACACAGTAATATATGTTTAATAATAAATGGGTGAATATGAGTCACTTATTCTGTTAAAAGAAAATGCATCGTTATTTCTTTTCTTCATCCAGTATAGATTCAAAGTTACAAAGTTACAGAAAGGAAGCAGACAGAAATAACAAAATACTTCTAAACGTTGGTGTCCTAATTGAAATTAAGTTACTTACACAAAAATTTTTAAAAGGTTGTCTATGCATTCACTTAATAAATATTTGAATATTTATATTCAAAGGAATAAACAAAAAGAAATTCAAATGAAGAAGAGAGAGGACTATTTGTGTAAGGGGCACTAGTACAGAGTCAAGGAACCAGACTCTTGAGAATGAAGACCACATATGCATGTGCACACATGCACACACACACACAAATCTCAAGCATTTTTTAGAAAAATTTCCTTACTCTCCCAAGGCAAACATTTGAATCTTTTTATTATCTTGATAAAACAGTCATTGCTGAAGGCAGGAGAAAATATCCATGTGAGGAGATTTTGGGATGGTTTTGAATCATTCAACCACAAATATGCCAAATTTATTTTGGACAACAAGATTGACAGAAGAGAAAGGGGATGAGAAAGGAAGTGTCTTGTGAATTATTTTTTTCCAACACACGTCTCTTTCTTCATTCCTCTTTTTTTTTCCCCCTGCTTCCTGCTTCGTTTTTATCCAAGACCTATTTTGGTTACTTCTGAGCATGACTTTCCATGTTTTACTGAGAAAATATGATGCTTAGGGAAGAAAGAAAGAAAGAAAGAAAGAAAGAAGGAAAGAAAGAAAGAGAAAGAAAGAAAGAAAGAAAGAGAAGGGAGGAAGGAAGGAAACAAAGGGAATCAGAAAAATGAGGAAATGGATCAAAGATATTTCTGGTGAAAGATTTCCAGATGAACATTAGAGGTGAAGAACTATATGTAGCACGAAATAACTCCCAGCAATATTCTTAAATTGTGAAACCTTAAACAAAAACTAATAGCAGTAAATGTTGTCTCCTTCCTGATTTCATGGAGCTAGGCACCTGGCTGTGGCCCAGAAGAGATTCTTGGTGGAATATACCGATTAAAACCAATTCATTTGTTCATATGCCTTGTGCACGTTTTCCCTTTTTGCTTCGTAAACAGCAAGGACCCATTTGAGTCCAGCACTTTCTTTTTTGAACCACAACTCCTGGTGCTTTTTCGAGGAGGGTGCCGGGACTGGTTACAACCATTACAGAGAGAAAAGAGGTTAAGAGGGAGTAAGAGCGTGAGTGTAAATGCACGGGCAAAATATAAAAGACTTTCCCGACCGCCTTGAGCTGCTCCATATGTTCCCGTTGTTTAGTGGCAGCCCTCAATAGGGGCACCGTATCTTTCAGTCCCATGGATAAATTTGCTCTGTAAATTAAAACGTTGGCTTGTGCTCCCCTGGTGTTTAAGAAGGTGAGTGATGACCTTGGTGGGAGTATGTTTGTGTAGAAATGTGTCATAAAAGATGATGTCTTGGCCCAAGAAACACAGGGTCCAGGTTTAGTCATTTGTTAAAAAAAAAAAAAAAAAAAAAAATACCAGAGTTAAACATAACTAACACATCATGAGAGTAAGGCTCTTGCCAAATGTAACCTTTTTTTTTTTTTGAAACTTAAATGTCAGCTTTTACCCCGTGTTTTTAAGGAATATTTTTAGCATTTTCCTTTTAAGAATTTCCCTGCTGATTTTGATCACTTTTTAAGTCACGAGACAAAGCAATGTACATTTTTCACTGACTGAGACGTTAAAATGTTATCAATTGATTATTCTCTCTTTGCACATTTATTGAAGAATTATGGATAAAATTCAATATGGCATTTATTTTCTGAAATGATTAGGATTTGGCAGGTTTCATGTATCCATTTAGACTCACTTTGAGGCTTGGACATTAAAAGATTGGTAATACATTTGAGTGAGAAGTTGCTTTTTTAGCCATCTTCTCCCTATCATTTGTGTTACTGGTTTCCATTTTACATGTTTACGTACATTTAACAAATACTAAATTATTTGCAAAGTGCCACAGAGCCCGTGCCTGTAGAGACGAAGTAAAATTTCTCATGATTTGAACAATTGCATATTAACATTATAACATTGTATGTTAGCTTACTCTACTGGGATAAATAAAATAAGTAAGTCGATGCCACCCATCCACAGAGTTCTTTGGCAAATCACGTTTTAAGGAATGCCCGAAAGACAAATATCCAAAGCAGACGGGCTTCATCCATCTACATTGCTTCCCAAAAAGTGGGTTCCATAACATTCTGCTGTTCTCACACTCACTAGTTAATCAATTTTTTAAGGCAGAAATAAAATCCATGTTTCAGGTTGACAAATAGTGCCATTCAGGGTGATCAATTTAACATATTTAAGATGTCACTTATGCCAATAATGTGCTATTTCAGAGGCATGCTATAGATGCACCTTTCATAAATCTGAAAGAAAAAAAAATGCTAATGATAATTTAAAAAGTGACTAAACACATTACATGCACTGGAAATCTTCAATGCAAGTTTTCCATACATTCACCAAAAGTCGTAGCAGAGCTTCACTATCTCCAACGAATGCCTAGATCGATAAAGATCCCTCAGGGAAGAACATGAAGTATTATTCTTATCTATAGGAATAGTGAAAAATAACTACCACATTATTTGCTAAGTGCCTGTAAAGATTAAATAAAATTCCCCATGATTTGAAATATGCATATTAACATTATAACATTGTATGTTAGCATGGTCTAATGGCACAGAAACTCTAATGCAAAACTCAATGAGATGTTTTGCTGAGATCAAAGTTCATGTTCATGGATTCAAAGTGATAGCTGAGAGGCTCACCAAGATTAAAGCCCAACAAGCTTATTTCTAACTTTGGTGATCATGTAAACAGTGCCTTCCTTCTCTGGACCATTCTTTGTTTATTAAGTAGGGATGCTTTTAAATTCACATTCAAATAATACATTTTGGGGGGAGAGGGGAAAGTGGGTGATGGGCATGGAGGAGGGCACTTGTTGGGATGAGCACTGGGTGTCGTATGTAAGCCAATTTGACAGTAAATTATATTTAAAAAATAAACATTAAAAGAATAAAAAAAAATTATAAATAAATAAATAAATAAATAAATAATACATTTTTAACTTACCTTTTAGACTGTCTCTGATAATAAACCGAGGCACCGTCCGCCTTAAGGGGGCATAAATGCAGCGGTAAACTACAGCCATGAAGATAAAGTCATCATCTGAATGGCTTGTCATGCTTTCTTGACACAGAAGTTTCTTTTAAATGCTTTCATTTTATAATAAACTTACCTCAACATAAATTTGAGTCATCATTCCTATGACGAGGGTCTTCTCTGGGCAGCCATTTAATTTCTTTTCCATCACTCATTTTTTGTTTTGTTTTGTTTTTAAGGGCATCAACCGTTTGCAGAACTTGGTTGTCGTGATACTCTTGATACTTCTTCCAGTGGTAAAATTTGGAATCTTAGAAGTGAAATGACCACAGGAATAGACCCATTCCCCAAACTCTACAGTAGGCACACACCCAACGGATGCAGACCTCCCCATGCAATTATTTTTCAAAAGCATCTCTCAAGTTGCACATTATGGGAATGAGCTCCATCCGTATGCCTGTGCCCGTTGCTCGGGCATGGTAAAGATAGCACAGTTACTGTTGCCAGTCTCCGGATCCAAAACATATGGGGCATCCTCGTTACAGGGAAGGAAATTCTCTTGAAAGGAGACAAAGCAGTTGCTTCCCTTTACCATAGAGATGCATCAATTAGCATTCTGTTAATGAATACAGGGGTGTTTTGTTGTTGTTAGTTCTGTTTTTCTAAGTACTAAATGCAAAGACTATCAAAGTCATCTTTTTGTAACAGCTGATTCTAGTTGAATGTTTTCAGTTTGTTTGTTACAGGATGAACTGGAGAGGTGGACATGAAAGACAGAGTCTTTGTCAAGCCAAAGACACTACAGAAAAAAGAGAAAGTAAGCCGCCCCCCCACCCCCGCCAAAAAAAACCCACGATAGGATGAAAAGCATGCGACAAGTAAATCCGTGTTCAACCACGGTAACGTATTACATTCCCCTCTTTTCATCCCATTTTCGCTTAAAAATACATGTTGGAAAATTTTTTTCAATTGTAAATGCTTCCAAAGTAGAACGACAGATGGTTCCCAGTAAAATTTAAAAGGGGCAAGATGGGGAAAATCTGAGTGAGAGCTTACTAAGGTAAGGCAAAGCATAAAGGCATAAAAGTTGAAGTATTTTCTTTCGTCGGCCACTTCCTCCTTCACCCTGCAACGTCCATCTATCCTGTTTTTATTGTCTTTTAAAGGAAGGCTCATTTTTTAAACCTTCTTGAATCCTTTTTGATCAGGTGCTCATTACACTGGCCACAGCTACCTGTTTCCAAGACAACTTCTGTGAACAGGCACAGTGGAGTTTCCACATTTTGTGTGAAGCCTAAACTGGTCCCTCAATGCACTGACATTTCCTGAGTAAAGGGTGAAAACTAGAAACTGAGCCCAGCCATTCATTGAAACCGTCAGGTTTCTTATTCAGTTTTACTAAAACATTTGGCTTCCCCCTTTTAAGAAGATAAAATTGCACCCTGTTTTGAGATATAGGAACAGGAACCTAATGTCAGATCATTAGACAATTGAATGTTCTGCACCGCGATGTTTTTTCATGGGACCTGTTGGTGATAACTGGTAACATTAGAGCAGGGGTGGAGTGGGTTGCTGGGGTGCTATTGGGAAAAGGACAAGGATACACAAAGAAATTTGCAAGAAACACTTAGAAGAATAGACAGCAGAATTGAAAGCAACTTAAAAAAATAATAAAAGATCTGGGGCACGTTGTTGTTCATTTTAATTCATTTTTCATCTTTTGAAAATGTGATTTTGCACTTCTTCAATGTGAGGCAACAGAGTTGTAAAACCTAAACAAAGTAAGTAACACCTAAAACAAAATTTAGCAGATTTGAAGTAATAAAGATCGTAGGAAATATGACAAGAAAGGGAACTGCTGTTTTCTTTCACTGCAAAAACAAACAAACAAAACCCTGAAAAAACAAACAAAAATCTTGGAAATAATTAATGTTATGAAAACTGAGTATCGGGGTGCCTCCGTGGATCAGTCTATTGAGCATCCAACTTCGGCTCAGGTCATGATCTCACAGTTTGTGAGTTCGAGCCCCGCATTGGGCCCTGTGCTGACAGCTCAGAGCCTGGAGCCTGCTTCATATTCTGTGTCTTCCTCTCTCTCTGCCACTCCCCTGCTCCTGTTCTGTCTCTCTCTGTCTCTCAGCAGTAAATAAAACGTTAAAAAAAAATTAACTAATTAATTAAAAAAATAAAATAAAAAGAAAACCGAGTATAGGGGCACCTGGGTGGCTCAGTTGGTTGAGCATCTGACTTCGGTTCGGGTCATGATCTCTCAGTTCACGAGTTCGAGCCCCGCGTTGGACTCTGTGCTGACAGCTCAGTGCCTGGATGGAGCTTGCTTCGGATTCTGTGTCTCCCTCTCTGTTCCTCCCCCGAAGAACTGGAAAAGAAAACCGAGTATCAAGATACGTTCAGAAACAGCCTCTGTCATACTCACATTTGTTTCTTTTCCACAATCTAGCAACCAGCCAGGTGAGTAATTCTCTCAAAAGCCACTGCAGGACATGCTGGCATCCCAGGGGTGACAGATTTCCCACGGATACAATACCAGCATTTTTTTTGTTTCCATTTCTCAAGACAGACATATTTCACAGATAATATAGTTTAAAAGCCAAATTCCACTCACATAAATGTTTTCAAACTTTTACAACCTACCACTATGTGTCTGTTAGCAACTGCTGGCGAAGGACAAAATAAATAACTGGCATAAAAACACATTAGCTTCAAAACCTAGCATAAGAATATATGTTTCCATGGGCTCGTAAGTTGAGGCTATAATTGTATGCTTCTCATATAGTCAGAATTCTGCTAGGAAAGAAGTTTCTGCTATGTATGATGGCATATTTCCTGGTGTTCCATGAAGGCCATCACAACTTTGGGGTAGCTATGCATGGCAATGAATTGGGGATCCATTAGCATAAGAATAGTATTAATTTTTTTATTTAATTATTTTTTTTACTGTTTATTTTTGAGAGACAGAGAGAGAGAGAGAGAGAGAGAGAACATGAGTGGGGGAGGGGCAGAGAGGGAGACACAATCCGAAGCAGGCTCCAGGCTCCGAGATGTCAGCACGGAGCCCGACATGGGGCCCGAACTCACCAGTGGTAAGATCATGATCTGAGTCAAAGTCAGATGCCACCCAGGCGCTCCAAGAATAGTATTAATTTAAAGACATGTTCTTTAAGGGCACCTGGGTGGCTCAGTTAATCATCCAACTTTGGGTCTGGTCACGATCTCATGGTTCATGAGTTGGAGCCCTGTGACTGGCTCTGGGCTGATAGCACAGAGCCTGCTTGGGATTCTCTCTCCCTCTCTCTCTGCCCTTCCCCCACTCTCTCTCTCTCTCAAAATAAATAAATAAAGTTTTTTAAAAATTAAAAAATACAGACACATTATTTAAAAATAAATTTATCTGGGACACCTGGGTGGCTCAGTCCATTGGGCACCCGACTTCAGCTCAGGTGATGATCTCACGGTCCATGGGTTCAAGTCCCACATCAGGCTCTGTGCTGACATCTCAGAGCCCGGAGCCTGCTTCTGATTCTGCCTCCCTCTCTCTCTCTGCCCCTTCCTTGCTTGTTCTCTGTCTCTCTGTCTCTCTCTCTGTCTCTCTCTCAAAAATAAATAAACATGAAAAAAAATTTTTAAATAAATTTATTTTACTATCCAAATTAATAACAATGATAAAAAAGAATTCTCCGATTAAGGAATAATTAGGGATTTGGAGCAAAGTCTCAAAGATCTTGCATTAATTAATGATTTGTACTTTCCTTGGTTACAATCAAAAGGTGTTTTGATATGTTTTCTATCAAGTACTTTGTATTTTGACACAAAAAGACTGGAATTTAGACTTGGCTAAAAATAATTATTACCTCTGGTATCATGATGTCTTCAGTTTCTTCATTTTTGACCATTCCTTTGGTTTATGGTAGCAAGCTTAACTAAAATGGATATGTTTCTCAAAATATTTTTGTCCTTGGAGAGGGGGCCACACTAGGCATTTAATATGGAACATCTTAACAGTATAGAGGATTCAGAAAAGGTCAGCTAGATTTTTGCTTTACAAAACGTGGAGTCAGAGCATCGTATAAATGTGCACATAGTGAATGCACAATAAATGTTCACTGGCAGAAGCAATAAAGTCAGAAACCAGCTAAGTGTCCCAATAAGAAAGTGAGGGGCACCTCGGTGGCTCAGTCAGTTAAGCATCTGACTCTTGATCTCAGCTCAGGTCGTGATCTCACGGTTTGTGGGATCGAACCCGGAGTCAGGCTCCATGGTGTCAGTGAAGGGCTTGCTTGAGACTCTCTCTCTCTCTCCCTCTCTCTCCCCCTCCCCTGTCCATACTCTCTCTTTCTCTCTCAAGGTAAAGAAATAAACTTTTAAACAAAGAAATGAGAAAACGGAATGGTGAAATGAGCATAGGCATACCCAAACCACACCCCTCACAAATGCACCTCAGACTACAGTTCCCCGAGGGCCCCTTTCAGTTTTCTTCTGTGCAGTCAGTCTTTCAGCCTGATGAGCAATTCAAAAATAACAGTCTGAAAAGAGTTCAGGCTTTTAGCAAGCAAGTCAAACTCTCTTTCCAAAATTTCCTTTTTCTTTCATTTTCACCTTGAACGTGGGAGGTGTGGCTTTTGCTCTGCATGCAGAGCACACGGGGAGCAACTGTGTGGGCCATATGGAGATCCCTAGGCCAGGGCTACACAAAGAAGAAAAGAAATGGCTTTATCAGGAGAATCCAGCCCTCACCTGCACCGCTCAATGCTCTTGACTGGGCTGGGTTTTGAAATTCAGAAAATAAATTCGGTGTTATCAAAACAGAGGGCAGAGTTAACTCTGGATCTCCTGACAGCTAAAACTGACCAGTGGTTCGGTCCCACACTGAGAAGCACCAAGAGGGTTCCGATGTGCTCCCCATCTTGTACGCGTGCCTTGGGCAGAGAGGAATGCTTGCCCTTCTCTTGGTTTCGCAGGGAACCTGGCAGGAAGCAGCGACGGGCCCACGGGGATGAGGGGTGAGGGGTGCTCCTTTGACCGCTAAAGACAGCACAGACAGCCTAAAATTGGCCAAACAGCAAACACTGCACTTCCTCGAAAGTAGTTTCAAGATCCAGAAGTTAGTTTAAGGATACAAGAATACAAAAAAATCAAGCTGCTCACCCTTGGAATTTTGTCTCTTCATTTGGAGGGTATAAATGATACCCTCTTCTCTTTGCATAGTGAACAATTAACTATAAACTAGGGTTGCTGGGTTTGTCTTCTTCCTAGAGGCAATAGGATTTTTCCCCCTTTTCTCACCCTCCATTATAGTAGATATGTCTTAAAGAATAAGCATTCTGATGTAAGCTATGCATTGTGGTTTGTAAAATGCCGCACTGTTTTTACTCAATTCCTTTTTATGCCAGCTTATAAATATGATTGAAAGCATATTCTTAAAATTATTCAAGTTTCATCCTAACATTTTGTTCTCCTTTTTAACTTATCGCTTATAGCCTATGTAACATGATAATCTGTCTATCTGATATATAAGATAGATAGATAATGTTTAGCTCCTAAAAACGTTTTCTTCAAATGGATCCAAATGCTGGCAAGGAGACACTCCCTGTCCACATTCAGAAAGTGATTTAAAGCCACAGGAAGTCCAATGAGGTGGCCATACTTTGAAAAAGGGGCTCTCTTCAATTTTGACCAAACCAATGAAAACAATCATGAAAAAAATACATGGCAGAATAGCAGAATTTGATGTGATGAGCACTGGAGGTTGTATGTAAGTGATGAATCATTAGAATCTACACCTGAAACTAATATTTCACTGTATGCCAACTAACCGGAATTTATATAAAAACTTGAGAGGAGGGGCGCCTGGGTGGCTCAGTCGGTTAAGCATCCGACTTCGGCTCAGGTCATGGTCTTGCTGTCCATGAGTTCGAGCCCCACGTCGGGCTCTGTGCTGACCGCTCGGAGCCTGGAGCCTGTTTCAGATTCTGTGTCTCCCTCTCTCTCTGACCCTCCCCCGTTCATGCTCTGCCTCTGTCTCAAAAATAAACGTTAAAAAAAA